>NC_056728.1:119715945-119833445 GCF_019279795.1 Protopterus annectens | reverse complement strand
TGTCTTCTAATCTCTAGCTAAATCATTTAAGGTCATGTTTCCCTATAGCCTGAGTACTGCATTAAATTTTAATGTTTGCTCTATTAATTGTTGCATGGCATCTCTCAACTTGTATAAATCTGCACAACTTGTGTAGTTTTTTTTTTTTTTTTTTTTACACATTATTCTGCTGCAAAAATTATGTATTTGTATACCATAATAAACAATAGTGTTACACTCAGCATAATATCTGTTATTGGCCTGTGTGATTGCTGAAATAGATGCTTTAGCCTAGATCATTTTTTGGTCAACAAACTAACCGGACTTTAGTTATGACAAAATGTGGTCACTCAAAACTAAACCGTACTCTTCTAAAACTTTTCAGCTGAAAACAAACATACTGGACATTTCAGCATTGTTTATTCACCAATTCACCACATTCCTTAATATATCACAGAGTATCATTCAACATAAAGAACTTTTAGTTTCTTAAATTAGGTGTCTGCCACATACCAGCTGCAAGAGTACAATTTCTTTAAACACTCAGCATGAAGCAGGTAGGTCTCAGTGGGTTAATAGGGGGAAAAGTCGGGAATCAGGATTGACAGAGTACCACAGCACTCAGTCTCATACTCTTTGGTGCATTTGTCTCATGCATATATGTAGAAAGACAGAATGGGATTAACCTTTCAGTGATGACACAAAGCTAGGTGTGGCAGTGCAGAACACAGACAAGGGCATTGAGAAGGATTTGAAAGGCTGAATAAGTATGCAGAAAAGTGACAGCCGAGGGGCAATGCAAACAAATGCAAAGTGCTAAACTTGCTTATCTTACTATTAAAGTACAATTATCCAAAGCAATAGACATTTACTCAAAAAGTGTGTATTAAACATAAAATCAAGCATAAATGACTCCACCCGTGCCATCATACCTCCATAACCATAAAACACAGCAATGACATCCACCCAAACCCAACCCCAACTCAACATATTCAAGCACCAGACAGCATATCCCATCAGCTCCTTCAATGTTATCATTTCACCCATGGTCTCATCCTGAATTTGTTCCGTAAATTTATTCCATCTTTTCCGCTGTTTGTATAAATTTTCGATTTTCCAGCCACAGACACAAGCTGTGCTTGAATATGGACAGTGATGAACTTTGTTTTACTTGGATGGCAAGTCAGTTGCAGAACAGCAGTACTGTCTGCAAGTTATACCTTTTTCTCAAAACTATTCTGGTGATGTTTGCAGAGGAGATTTAGATCCCTAGACTGAGTATTTCTGATGCCATTTGTCTCACTGATGTACAGTAAATACTTAAATACTGGGTCGGAGGATGCCTTGTATGCCTGGCACAGGTCACCTCTTAGCAATCTGTAGGATACAGAGTGTAGTAACAGGACTTTGAGTCGTTCCATGTAAGATGAACTGTTTAGGCCTTGGATCCTTTTAGTAAGGTATCTCTACAGACATTCCAGCTGTTGCACGTGTCTTGACAGATACATACCAAAGGGGGCATCATACTCTATGATTGGTCTAATGAGGGCTGAGTATAGTGGACAATGACATCCCTATATCTACGCACATTTCCTTTGTTTACAAGCCATGCAATACAGATGGACTTTCTTATGGCAATGGACAGACATTGGCTGACAGGTTGCTATCCAGATAACTTCCCAAATCTTGAAGAACTGGGACAACACTTAGGGGAATAGTGTCAATGTGTGGTAGTTCCACACAGTCGAAGACTTCCCAAAGGATACAATAATGTATTTTTTTTTGCATTTTGCTTCAGCCCATGATTTTGGCACCAGTTATATATTTTTTACATCACCAAACCATTTCTTTGCCTTCAGAATCCTATGCCTCACAATGAATCTTCGCCAGTACCTGACTAATTTTACTAGCATCTCCCAGCTAAATACACAGTTTTGAGACACTGCTCACTCCTGTCCTCTATACTTTTAATATAAACCTTAAGATAGTCTTAATAATTGCCTCTGAACCTGCTTTATACCCCCTCTTAACTATAATGCTAACATTTTCTGTCCTACCTAGCTCCTTCTCTTACCTCCATTTCTTTATCTAAGCAATAATCACATGATCCAGTACCTATTTGACAAATTTATTACATCTCTCCAAATAATCAATGCTCAACATCTACTAAATCAGCAAAAGCACACAAGTGTATTCACCACGGAAAAGGCAATGTCAAATACTCACAAAGTCCAACATAATACGAACAAATTCTTTAATCCATATGAAGTTGCAAGCAGAAAAAACAGGAAAATGAGCGCTTTCGCGTAACAACTATACACTTCATCAGATTCTATTCATAATACAACTGATTCAGTTTATATAGCCGAATGCCATATCTAATTGTTATAATTAAACAATTAGCTGACTGATAAATGATTTTACTTAAAGCAACACCTACCTTCCTTATATTACATAAAAACCTCACTCATTTCATTCTCTATTATATAAACGCACTATTTAACACATTTTTAAAAAACTTTAACATCTAAATACCTATAAAACTTACAATAAATAATACACATCGTTAAATATATACTATATGTCCCTAACATTCATGTGTATAAAATTCGTTCAGAGGCATATCAACTATATGTTACTATAAGCTATTATACAGTTATTAAAATATGTATACATATTATTTAAAATATTATACAGTATGTATCATCAAGTGCTTGGTGCATGTATATATAAATATTTTTATTCAATTCTAAATACTTAAAATAAATAAATAAATAAATAAATAGAATTAATCAAAAACTGCATTATTTACGATATTTTAAAACAGGCTTCAAAGGAACATATTGATTTAACCCTGGAGGGTGATGTGCTCTCATCCTTAATATCCATTCTAATTCTTTCTGTTCTAGTATATTTACAGAATCTCCCCCTCTTTCATTCTTGTCTACAATCTGTAGTACTCAATTTAAAACTATGGTCATTATATTGAATTATGTGTTTTGCTAATGCATTAAGTTCATTACTTTTCTTAATATCGTACACATGACTGTATATTCTTTTTTTCAGCTTCCTTTTTGTAAGTCCTATATAGTAAGCAGAGCAACATTCACAGGTAGCCAAGTAAATAATATTGCAAGTATCACAAGATGCAAAAAATCTGGGGATAAATGAATAATTCAGAACAGGGTGAATAAATGTTTGTGTTACTGTAATATATCTACACATATTACAATTATTACATGGGAAAGTTCCAAATTTTATTACAGCACATGTCTCTATTGTTTCTCTTTTATTCCATGTAGCACACAATAATCTTTTTAGATTTTTATTATTTCGATATGTGAAACTAGGCATGTGTCCTACCAACTCCAATGTTCTATTGTCTGTAGTCAATACTTGCCAATGACTACTGATAATATTTTTAATTATTTTATTATCATTTGTATAAGTTGTAACAAAATGTATTCTCTCATCATATCCCATGACTTGTGTATTCTTATAATTATATCTCACCTTCACTGTCCTTATTGCATTGGGTGCTTTTATAGCATCCAATACATAATTCCTAATTTCTTTCACCATTTTCTTATTATATCCCCTTTTTATAAATAAATTTTCCATCCTGTCAGCCTCCAATATTAAATCTGAATTTTCCTTACATATTCTGGTTAATCTAACGAATTGGCTCTTCACAATACCTTCAAACACATGTCTCGGATGCATATTATCATAACTGAGAAGTGTATTTTTCCAACACTTCTTCCTATGTAACGTGGAACATATCTTGCCATCTTTAATTTTTAAGTTCACATCAAGGAAGTTAACGTCTATGTATGAGGCTTCCATAGTAAACTTTAAAAAACTAGATGTACTTTCTAAATAAAAAAAAAATTTTTCAAATTCTTGTGCTGTGCCTTCCCATACAATTAGTATATCATCCATGAATCTAGTGTATAACATCTTTTTATATAATTCATTGGTGAATAGATGTTCTCTCTCCCAATGATAAACCACTAGATTAGCGTATGTATTTGCGCAGGGTGTGCCCATTGCAACACCTCACTTCTGTAAATATCGATGCCCTAAAAACGAAAAGGCATTATTAGAAAGCACAAGTTCTAACAATTGACAAATCAATATTCCTTTGTTAAGACTAATCTCCGGATAAAATTGTAACAATTCTCTTATGGCTTGTATGCCTTGTTCATTAGGAATACAAGTAAATAAATTTTGTACATCTAATGTCACAAGAAGGTGAATTCCCTGTTGTAAATTAACTTCAAGATGATCTATAATATCTAGTAACTGATAAGTATCCCTCAGAATCGTTGGTACCTTATTCACTATTGGTCTTAATGTTTTCTCTAGGTAAATGGAGATGTTCTCCGTAATCCATCCATCTCCATCTACAATTGGTCTAATCGGTGGTGGAGACACATTTTTATGCATTTTCGGTAAACCTTTTATGATTGGTATCTGGGGATATTCATTAACAAAGAAGTCATATAACTCCTTATTTATTTGATAGCACATCAATAAATCATATAGTTAATCATTTATTCTTTTGTATATGCTTAAAAGTTTTTCATCACTAATCATCATATATGTGCTCTCATCTCCAAGCATTTGTGTCATTAGTGAGACATAATCTTCTGTGTTAAATATTACCAGGCCACCTCCTTTATCTGCAGGTCTAATTACTATCGAAGCCTCTTTTGATAGTTTTTTTAATGACAATCTCTCTTCACTACTCATATTAAAGAAAAGACATTTTCTGTTCCCATTAAGAAAATAGTTATAGAAAATGCGTTCACATAATTTAATAAAACATTCTATATGAGCAGGTAAAGGGGGAGAAAAAGTACTTTTTCGTTTAAAACATAATAACTCATTATTCCTATTCAAGTTATCTGTCTTTTTATCATAAAAATGCAGTTTTAACGCTAACATGCGACCAAACGTTCTTAAATCAATCAGTACATTCTGTAACTTACTTCCTTGTGAGGGTATAAATGTCAAGCCTCTATTTAACAGGCTGACATCTGATTCAGATAACATAAAAGTTGATAAGTTAAAAAACAAATTAATTACTGTCTCTGACGGCGTCTCTGTTGCATGTTCTCCCCTGAAAACTTTCGCTTCCTCCGATCCCAACTTCTGGATCGGTCTCTCTGTAGTATGGGTTTTCGTACCGGGTAAGGTAAAAAAGCTGTATCCAAAGGATACAATAATGTATTTTTTTTTTGCATTTTGCTTCAGCCCATGATTTTGGCACCAGTTATATATTTTTTACATCACCAAACCATTTCTTTGCCTTCAGAATTCTATGCCTCACAATGAGTTTTCGCCAGTACCTGACTAATTTTACTAGCATCTCCCAGCTAAATACACAGTTTTGAGACACTGCTCACTCCTGTCCTCTATACTTTTAATATAAACCTTAAGATAGTCTTAATAATTGCCTCTGAACCTGCTTTATACCCCCTCTTAACTATAATGCTAACATTTTCTGTCCTACCTAGCTCCTTCTCTTACCTCCATTTCTTTATCTAAGCAATAATCACATGATCCAATACCTATTTGACAAATTTATTACATCTCTCCAAATAATCAATGCTCAACATCTACTAAATGATTACATTTTTTTTATACTGTAATTTTTGCCTTTATTTTCATATGAATGTAATCTAATTAGTAAATGTATCTAAAATTGCTAATGCATATTACCTAATGTCTGTTCATATACTTTACTGAATCACTGTTTGCAACATGATTTAAAAGCCCGCATTTGCACTTGTTTCCCATTCTTCCTGTAACTAGTCTAGTCCAGATACAGATTTGCTGTATCCAGGACTGTTTGTAAGCTCCTGAGCCCCCAAACCTTTCTGTGTTGGAGGGAAGCATTCTAGCTTATCAGTGGGAGTGGTAAGCACTAGGTAACCTATCTACCACATAAGGAATGGTTCTGGCCCAGAAATTGTTTTCCATCTCTCTCAACTTTCTGATTTAAAAGTCCGCATTTGCATTTGTTTCTTTCCTGTAACTAGTCTACTTTAGATACAGATTCTTAGTTTTAGCACTTAAATTTGTTTATTCGTGCTCAGCACTTGTTCAGAACTTGTAAGCAATAAATAAGCTACAAATTTCTACAGCACTCAACCTTCCTCATTACCTAGACAATAACAGTTTTTGTACTTAGTTTCCTCACTTGCTTGGAGAAAAACAGCTCCTGTACTCACTTTCCTCACTTGTCTAGAGGAAAATAGTTTTTTATTCAGGCATGTCCAAGGGTCAGCTCCCAGTGTTCTCTCCTGTCTAACTGATGAATCTGGGCATCTTGGGACAATGTAGCAATTGCCTCATGTACACAAACAACCCTCTCCTCCTACCACCTAAATGCTACAACCTGTGAGAGATGCACTTATCTAAACAAAGTGGAGGTAAAGCTCTCTCAAAGCAGAAACGCAAGCAACCTCCACCCCTCCAATACAACCCAAATGACACAAAGCCCACAGACTCACTGTGCCACTCAACCACAGCCCATAAGGCAAAACAATGTACACAACACACTAGTCATAGGTGACTCTATAGTCCGGCACACTGATGTCCTACTCACCAGGCTAAACAAGGAGAAAGTTACTGTCACAGCTGCCTGTCGGGTGCCAAAATCCACCACATAACCCACGCACTCAGGTCACTCCACAACAAGTACAAATATGACTCTGTCATTGTCCATGTTGGTGTAAATGACCTGAGACTTACCTCCCTGGACTACATGAAAAGAGACATGGAAGAACTCTCCTATCTTGTAGTCCAGGCAGGTATGACCCTAGCCCTGAGTAGCAGCCTGCAATCGCCAAGAATGATACCGCAGTACAAGGACAAAATGATTGAATTCAACAACTGGCTAAGCTTCTGGTGTCATTCTAAGGGGATCCAGTATCTGTCTGCCTGGGACGACATGGTCGACAGACCACGATGCTTTGCCAGAGATGGCCTGCACCTGTCACCCCAGGGATTCCGGACATCGGCTTATGCTCTTGCAGCCCGATAGTGCCTTTTTTAGGTAAAGTTCAAATGACAAATTCACCACTGTAACAGGAACAGGCAAGCAAAAACCGAGGGTAATGCTACTCAATGCTAGAAGTCCAAATCTCAAAATACACTCCCTCAAGTCACTCCTTAAAATGGAGAACATCGATATCTGTGCCATGACTGAGACCTGGTTCAAGGCTCCTGAGAGCACCCCTGCATTACCAGGCTATAACTCATACCACACTTTATGGCCATCTAACCTGGACCGGAACACCGAAGGCGTAGGTGTGTCCATATTCATTAAGGATATCCACACCTCCAGGCTAGTTGCTCAGCATAATGCATCTGAGGTTATCCAAGTGCAACTAATTCTGGGCAAAACTGTAATCCAAATTGTAGCTTGCTACAGATCCCCTACCATGCCCCAGAATTCCCACTCCTCTTTTCTTGATATACTGGAAATATTAGGGTTCAACCAAACATCCTAATAATGGGCGATTTCAACTACCCCGCTATTAACTGGGAAAACTGCTCATGTACCAACAACTTCGCTCAAAGCTTTCTGAAATTCATAAATTCCAATGCCCTGGATCAACTTATCCACACCCCCACCAGGGGCAACAATATCCTAGACCTAGTCATTACCAACATGGGTGACCAGTGTTCCACACCTGAAATCAACTCCTCGCTGGTCAGATCTGACCATAAGCTCATCACCCTAGATATTCACATCTCGCCCCCACCCCCCATTAAGGAAACCGCTGTAAAAAAATTACTCTAAAGCCAACTTCATGCTTCTTAAGACAGAAGTGGCAAACTTCATGACACCCATGCAGATGGACAATACAGTTACAGCTTCTGAATCCTACACAAATGCACTCTATAAGCACTTACACGAGTGCATGGATCACGCTATCCCAAACAGAACCAAGAAGCTATCCTCCAAGAAAAGGAAGCCAAACTGGTGGTCCCCTGCCATAAACAAACTCTACAACAGAAGGAAGAAACTGTTGCAAAAGAGAGTAAAATCCCATGAGGGGAGGAGCTCCGTTGTCAGCCTCAGTAAGAAGCTGAATCCCATATAAGATCCTCCAAAGCTAGCTACGAAAACAAAATCACCACTGATTCTAGGGACAACCACAAAGCATTCTATAGCTATGTCAAGAATCTCAATGGCAACACCCAGATCTGGTCTGAGTTACAGCATAACGGCACGAAAATTACAGAACCAACTGATATTGCCAACATCCTGTATGATAGGTACAGTGCTATTTTTACCCCCCTCTCATCCCCTAAAGGGCCCATATCTATACAGGAAGAATGCAGAGTCCCTGTAATCACAATTATGCAGGTAAAAGCTGCACTCTCTAAAGCCAAAAACACAGCATCCATGGGACTGGACAAAACCCCAGGTTGCATTTTACACGAACTTCAGAATGAACTGGCTCCTCACCAATGCACCATGTTCAATCATAGCCTCACATCTGGCTTTGTCCCCACTGAATGGCGCACAGCAACAGTTATCCCACTTCACAAAGGGGGAGCCACCACTGATCCCGGGAACTATCGCCCTATTAGCCTGATGAGCCTGGTCTGTAAGGCCATGGAACATATCATCATGGAACTCATAAACAATGAAACTGGTAACCTCCAAACTCTGGACCCCACCCAGTTCGGGTTTGTGAAAGGCAGATCATGCCTCCTGCACCTGACTGACTTCTTTGAGGCAGTCACCAAAGCCGTAGACAAGGGTAAGGTGGCTCACACAGCCTATCTTGACCTCGCCAAGCCTTTCGACACCATCCCCATTCTGGGATTATAGCTAAACTCGCTAAACTAGGTATAAATCCCTACATCACAAGATGGGCTGCCAACTGGCTCACCGACAGCACCCACACTGTAAATGTTGCAGACTCGAAATCTGACTTCAAACCAGTGACAAGTGGAGTACCACAGGGTTCAGTCCTGGGACCTCTCCTGTTTGGTATCTACTTCTCTGAAGTACAGGCTAACACAAAAGGCCTTTGGCTAACGAAGTTCGCAGATGACTGCAAACTAGAAGCCACAGTCAAGTCCCCAAATGATGTGGACATCCTACAGAAGGGCCTCACTGAGACAGATGCCTGGTGTCAGAGCCATGGCCTCAAGCTCAATGCCAAAAAGTGCACTGTCATCCCCTTTGGTAAAAACGCTGTACCCATGAACTACCACATAAGCGGCAGTCTAATTAACGCCGAATGTGTGATAAGAGACCTTGGGACCCAGGTGGACAGTAGTCTCTCCTTTGATAATCACATCGTCACAGTAGTCAGGAAATCCTTCTACATGGCACACCTCATCACAAAAGGGTTCTCATTTAGGAAAAAAAGAGTTTATTGTTCCCCTCTACTCGACATTCATTAGACCCATTATAGAGTACAATGCCCCTTTTGGAATATACCTCACAAGATATCTGCAGCAGCTGGAAAGGACACAAAAGTACCTCACAAAGAGGATTACTGGCCTCAAACAGATGCCCTACACTGACCATCTCAAAACACTCCAGCTTTACTCCATAGCATATCGCCTAATCCAAGGTGATCTCTGCCTAACATATAAAGCTATGTCAAACCTAGAGCTGTTGGACATGCTACACCTAAAGAAATCCCAATCCTTCTGAGCTACACGCTCTAGGGATCTAAACCTTGTCACCACAATAAACAGGACATGCTGGAGGGATACAGTCCTGTCCCAGAGACTTCCCATAATCCGGAACAAGCTACCTATCTATGTCAAGCAAAGTTCCTCATTAGCACTCAAGAAAAATCTTGATGAGTGGATGGGAAATAGGAAATACACCCCGGGAATCACTTCTGTGGCTCTGCTCGACAGGGGCACAGGAAAATAATTTTCTTGGGTGGCGTAAGCCAGGGAACCTTGTTGGCTAGGCTTACTTAGTCCCTTGGGCTGATAGCCAAGTACCTACCTATGAACATGTTGAGCTTTTCTCCCAAGGCCCCCAGTGAAAAGTTTTTTTTGACTAAACCCAGTCGGACAAGCCTATTAAACAAGAGTAAAATAAAATAAAATGTCACAATAATTCTGGTATGAAGTATCAAAGAGGGGGAGTGCAACTGATGGTAAAAGAACAGGAAAAGGATTGAGATATGTCAGTCACACCTGGACTGGACCAGCCTGAACAGAATCATAGGGCAGTGGCAGCAGCAAATATAATGATGGGATACATTCTTAGGGAGACATATTCCAGAAGCAAAGATGTACTGTTTCAACTACACAGGGCCTTAGCCAAACCAAACTGGAAGTACAGTATGCAATTCTGCAAGCTATGCAAGCTATGCAATGAATGGGACATCAGTCTGCGGCAAGAATCCATAGGAAAGTAGATCAAAAAGATCCATGAAATAGGCTTCACACCAGCGTTGTTGTGACATAAGTGCAGCACTTTGCATCTGACCGGCAACTACAGGAGCTAGATGACTTCTCCCACAAGTCCAGACTGGGGAGGGAGTGTAGAATATGTTATTTATTTATTTATTTATTTTATTTCCAGTTTGATTACCAAGGAAGTCCACTGGGCCCAGAGAGCCCATTTTCAAAAGAGGCCAGGGAGAAAAGCTCCATGAAACATATTACAGTAAAGATAGCAGTCCAATAAAAATAAAAGTACAAGTACAAATGCATATCAAATAATACAAAGCGTGAGCAATATTGCCCATAGTGGAAAACCATCGTACAGATACATTTTAACAAATTCACACAGTTAAAGTCAAAATTCAAAAGCTATTTACAATATTTATAGTGTGAGAGATTGTACGGGAATTAGCTATAGAAGGTTATAGCCAGCTATAAGGAACTCAGGAGGATACCCTCCCAGGGGCTTTTGTTAAAGAGTTCTAGGTAGGTAGAATGCAGTTACATTTCCATTTGGAGGAGAGGTAGGTGTAAAGCTGACTTTTGACGTTGACTGTGTTTGACATTGCCCTTAGTGTGGAAGGGAGAGAGTTCCATTTCTTACCTAAGGAGAAGGAGAGGAGAAGTTGTCCAGCAGGACATTTAGGTTTGTTCTCAGTAATTAAGTTTTGGTGTTCAGATCTGAGAGCTCTATTTGGGGTGTATGGGGAAAGAATGTTCGTTACAGCAGGGCATTTGGTTGGATTAAATATTAGTCTATGTGCTGTAGTGAGCTGGAGGAGTCCAGGTAATTTGTGAATTCTAACCAGTTGAGGGATTGGAAGGTAACACAGTGATGAGTGGAATGTTTGGCTTTGGTGGCAAATTTAGAAATTTTGTTACAACTTCTTTCAAGTTTGAAAGTGATGGAAGAGGATAGGTTAGTTAGTAGCAGGGCGCCGTACAGAAGGGAGGGAAACAGTTAAGAGGAGGCCAGAGTATGCCTGGTAGAAGTAGAGAGGAAATGGATGCTTCTGTATAGCATACCTAGTTTTTGATGGGTTTTCTTTAAATTTTGCTGAATATGGATGCCAAACTTGAGGTGTTCGTCTATAGTTACACCGAGTAGTTTGGCAGAGGGAACGACTTTGATTGGAGAGTTGCTTTGGCTAAGGACTTGGAAGGAATTTTTATCAAAAGAGAACGATTGTGAGGATGTGAATAGTAGTATTTTAGATTTGTTAGCATTCTGAGAAAGGTGATTTTGGCACAACCAGATCTCAGTAGTTGAGAAGGCAGTCTGAGTTTTAGATAGGAGATCAGGGAGGTTACAGGCATTGCAGACAAGTGTAGAGTCATCTGCATGTTAGATGACTTTGGCATTAGGAATAGCAGAGTGAAAGTTACCGACAAAGATATTAAACAGCAATGGTCCGAGGATGGACCCCTG
Source organism: Protopterus annectens (assembly GCF_019279795.1). Lineage (NCBI taxonomy): Eukaryota > Metazoa > Chordata > Ceratodontiformes > Protopteridae > Protopterus > Protopterus annectens. The sequence continues at coordinate 119,821,591 of NC_056728.1, read as the reverse complement.
TGGTACTCCGGTAGGGGTGGGTAAGAAAGATGAGGTGCCTTTTTTCCATTTCACAGCCTGAGATCTATCTGACAGATAGCTTGAGAAGCAGGAAAGACTGTTTTGGGAGAGATTTAGGTTTGAGAGGAGACTTAGAAGGTGCTTATGGGAAACAGTATTGAATGCTTTAGAGCGATCTAGGAGCACTGTGAATACTAAGTTCCCAGAATCTCGGGCTTGACTGACAGTTTCTAAGAATGAGAGTAGAGATGTTATGGTGCTATGTCCTGGTCAGAAGCCATGTTGGGTAGGGGTAAGAAGTTGATTTTTAGTCAGAAAAGGCATAAGTTGGAGGTGGATGCATTTTTCTAGGATTTTGGAGATTGGAGAGAGAAGAGCTATAGGGCGGAAGTTTGAAATGTTAGTGTTTTTGCCTCCCTCATGGAGAGGAAGAATAAAGGTTGAATGCCAGAGTTTAGGGACAAAGGATTCCTTTATGGATCTATTAATTAGGATACTAACTGGGAGAGCTATACCATCAGCAGCAGGCTTGAGAAAGAGGGGATGTTATCAGGTGCATTGGAGCAAGGTTTAAGTTTAGATAGAAGCATTTTTATGTAGTTAGTGGAGACAGGTTTAAGCTCAAACATAGGGGGGAAATTATTTGGGGACTTAGATGAGGTGGAATGTAGGAGAGATGAGTTGTTATCAAAAGTTTTCGTTGGGTCAGATACTGACTCTATAAAGAAAGAGTTGAATAGTGAGGCTAATTCGAGGTCAGATTTACTTGGGTCTGGATAGGGTTATTTTTGGAGACTGGGTTGAGGAGTGAGTTTATGGAGTTCCAAAAAAGCATAGGGTTTTGGGGATGGTTGGACTGGAGCTTAGTGTAGTAGGATTTTTTGTATTTGACTGATTTGGTGTACATAATCACATCAGGGAAATGCAAAAAGGTCATTCTAAGAAAAAAGTAAAGAAAAGTAACTAAAAACTCCCTAAAAATCTGAAAGTAACCCACAGAGAGGGTTACAGAACTGTGGAATAAACTACCAGAACAGCTGCTAGAGGTGGAATACACAGATATTTTCAAAAGGGCATTGTTAATTCCAGTCATAAGGCTGCCAGACTCATGGTATCATCTTACACTGAGTGCTGTCAACCATAATGGCAGACAACTGCAGAAACAACACTGTTACTAAGTGTGGTACTCGGCAGCTCTCCCTAAATATAAGGGGGGCGGTCAGACAGGCATTCCTGTATGGAACACCCGTAGCTCCAGGGAGACATGCTCCTACTGCAGGACAGCATACTCAGTGACACATCCTTCCCAACAGAGAGGAGTATTCTTCAACTGTTTCATTAGTGATGTCATCCAACTATACAATGTAATAGGCCATGGGCACTGTTTGCACCAATCACCCAACCAAACCACAGTTATGCTGCTGCAATAAAACATGTACATATTATAAGCCTTTGTGTCTGCTTGCCTTTACGATGATATGGCTGGATCCCAGTGGTCAGTGCAGAGGACTGTTGCACTCTGCTAGCATTTGCTACCACACCTGGTTCCTATAAAAGGCATTTGACATTACCATGACCATATTGTCAATAACTACTTTGTCTCACTGACCTACTGTGTACTATTGGCAATATATTATATAATATATTAATATATTATTATATATATATATATATATATATATATATATATATATATATATTTTTTTTTTTTTTATTCTAACCTGATTCCAAGCATGGGAAAAGTAGAAAATGATAAGGGAGAAGGTAAGGATGGATGGTAGAAATAATATTAAATCACTTAAAGGGCAGACTAGATAGGCCTACTGTCTCTTTCTGTCATCAAGCAAATGCAATGGGATGCGAAGTCTGGGATGTGAATCATGTGGCCTGAGCTCTCTCTTCTTTATGTAGTAAATACCTGAAGTGAAAGCATTCCAGTGGCATGTGCATGACAGCCTTCTTACGTCATCAGGATAGCTGAAGGATATGTTTAACACAATGTTTTCCCCTTCAAACCTGGCATGGCATCAGAAGAAAAGACACTTTAAGAGCATGGTGTCAGAAGCAGACTTTCATGGGCCACTGATATCAATTTTTCTGTGTTCTAGACTTGTTTCTTTATTTTTTACTTTACTTACTCATCCTTTGTTGACTGGGATAGTCCCACTAGACTATTGGCCTCTCTTCAGGGAAGATCTGTGGTGATATTTATAGCACTAGAGGAAATTTAACCAGGGCATCGCGGAACTACCTCTACTCTTCGGCATACGGGGATGCATTTCGATGCTACATGAAGGGCAACGAGTTTCAGAGGTGTTGGAAATGAGTGTAGCTGTTAGTTGAACAGCAAAAAACTCAAATGTTGCAAAACATGAATCAGGTGTTAAGCTGAGCGTGGAGAATGGAGAAGAATGAAAGAAAAAACAGGACAGCCTGTTCAAAGGCAAAAAAGAAGTGGCTGAAGTAAGCATTATGGATTTGAATTATTTCAGCAAAATCTGTTCACAACAGAACGAGCAATACAAGGATGTGTTGTTACAACCCTCGAGTTGGTAGTGGCGGGGGGGGGGGGGTGCAGGATGTACATTTAAAAGACATGAGTAAAGTGAACCTGAAAGTGAAAAGGCAGTATTGTGGGGTGAAATAATGGGCATCATACAAGCGGAGGAAGTAGTATCCACAGTGGTGCAGCAGTAGCGTTGTTGCCTCACAGCAAGAGTTTCTCCCGTTCGATTCTCGGCTGGAGTGCGGGGAGTACCTTCTGTGTAGAGCCTGCATGTCCTCCCCGCAGTTGGGTGGGCATTCGAAAGACATGCGTAAATGGGCGTGCCTGCGTTTGTGAAAATCTACTGCCAATCATTAGCAGACCGGAGTTCCGCTGTGGCGACCCCTAACTGGGAAAAGCCGAAAAGACAAACAACAACATACAAGAGGAGGAAGTACAAGAAATAAGGACATAAAAAATCATATGCACAAATTGTAAAAGAAGGTGAAAAAAAAGATGTAAAGAAAATGGAAGTAAGAAGAAAATACTGCATAAGGATAAGCAGTAAAATGGAGAAAGAGCTTGACAGGTATGGAATATGGGACACTCATTTCACCACTAGGAACTGAACCCATAGAGGTAAAAGCTTTTATCTGCATTAATAGACTCTTTTTGTGACATTTTCTTTTCCGAAGAAGCACGGTATATGGAAAATCATGGCATGATTTGCATTTTGCATTTAAAAAGATGGCTTAAGGTGAAGGCCCTGACATAAACACTGCATGCAGAAGCCCAATTCTACCTTTACACATGGATCTCAAGATGGTGAGTAGTGGTGCTTTTCTCTGCATATGGTGCCATATAAAGGTAAACCAGCCTAAAAATTCTGCTGTGTAACAAGCAACACTTCAAAATGTATGGAGGTAGCTTACTGAAGTACGTCTTCTTCTTTCAGTTTTTCCCATTTAGGGGTCGCCACAGCAGATCACCTGTCCGCTCAAGACTGGTAGTGGAGTTTTACAGTGTCAAGTTGCCAACCCAGCACCCAACCTTCCACGGAAGGCACACACATGCACGCACGCATACACACACTCATGCCTAGGGCCAGTTTAGTGTGCCCAATCCACCTACAGCATGTCTTTGGGATGTGAGAGGAAACCAGAACACAACTGATAAAAAAAAGGAAAAAAAACAATGTAACAAATTACATTATTTATAATGTAAGCTTATGACAGCAATCAGTTAGATAAACATCTTCAGACAAGTTTCTCCACAATATGGTAAGCCAAGAAATGCAGATTTGTTAAACGATCACAGAACTGAAATGGGGGTTCAATTAACAAAGCAAGAAACACACAAATGTAGTTCAGTTGCCAAGATTATTCAAGTACCAAGCTAATAAAGAAATATCAACAACATACTCGATTCAAGCCTAACAAAATTAATTACAATAGTGGAACTAAGCTGAGAAAAGAAGGCAGTGAAATTTATAGGATCTACAACTGCAGTGTAGAGATTGGTCAGACTAGGTTCTTGCACTGGAAGTGACATGCAGAAATAGTCTGATAAGCAGGATGAAATAGTAAGGGGTGTGACGTTGACATAATTTTTTTTTTTTTCATAGAAACAGTGGTTAACATACAAAACATAATAATAACCTTCCTGCAAAAGCCACAAGTTCCAAAATGCTGGTGTAATTTCTGAATGCAGTGGACACAACATAAGGCCATTCTTGTGAACACCAAGCCAGTCTCTCGATGTAAATATTACATTGGAGTGTATACCTTGGTTATCCTTACTTGGGAAGAGGGTGAAATAACATGCAGAATACAGCTGTCTACTATTGGATGAGGACAGAAAATTAAGGGCCACATTGTTAGGAAGACTGACAGGTAGCCTTGGCAAATGTATAAAAAATGCTTTTGACTTCAACAGATGCACCACTGCATGAGGTTTCTAAGAGCAAGGAAGACATGATGGGAAATAAAATAATTCTTTAAATAGTATTGATAACTTTTACATTCAGTCCACTACTACAGACTTCCCTCTTAAATGTCACTGATTTTGCGGAAAATCCCTAATTTTGCTGTTTTTTTGTTTCTCATAATGCCAGCGTTCCATACTTCTTGTTATTCAGAAAATTCATATTTATGCAAAATCTGTTGCTCTGTTAATATTTTAAGTGAATTATACTATTTAAAATTTGTTCCTGTTTCTAGACCTTTGTATCCCTCATTTTTGGCTTTGGCCCTGATTATTGAGCAAACAATTTGAAATTTACTATAACAGAGTAGATGAATTTCAACAAAAAATGTCTGAAAATGGAGAATGCAAAAACAGAAGCAGAGAAAAGCTTTATAATAATGGACATACTGTACACTACTGCTTACCACAGATGAAAAACTAACCCAAGGAAAGCAGATAGGAAAATTAGATAAATCAGTGAAACACACGGCCCTTATTTGTAGTCAGAATCTAAGGCCTGTTTCAGCAGTCACCAGGCTGGTTGGTTTAGGTGACGTGTAAATTAAGACAACACATCACCTCACCGCTTCAGGGTCTCAGCTGAAGAATTTTTGAGGACAGAGGATTGCAAACCTTTTAAGAGAACTGGAAAATACACCTGTTACAGAGTTATATTCCACATCTTTTCACTTGCTTTATACCTCACTCATTCAGATGCAATAAATCAGGCAAGGTGTATACCTGAACCATAGTTTATAAATAACAGACACCTGTTCGCAGGTACACAAAAAGATGTATGCTGACAGTGGAACAGTGACACCTAGTGTGAATCTACATTGGTAGCTTTTTTCAAAGGAAATAAAAAAAAGCAATACTGGACCAGCATATGTTTATTTAATAGGCAAAAAAAACATAAACAATAAAAGGCTTTCAAGTAAGATTAACCTTAGTTCTGATGACAGTTTGGTAAAAGAGTACTATTAAAAAAGGAAAACCACCACCTGAAACATGCAACAGAGGATAAAGTCATACCCTGTAACTTTTTTTTTTTTTAAAGATGAAGCAGAGTTTCACCATCCTCTTGTTTTTTCTTCAATACTTATTCAGTTTCTCAGGTTACTTCAAAAGAGATTCAAGCATCAAGACTGCATGCCTATGTTACCGGATTTGGTACAGTCCAATAAACCGCCAGATTAGGCTAATGTAAGTAGCAGTACAAGACACACACACACTCAAACAAATTGCAAAATAGCAGCTACAGTCAGTTCTCACAGATCACTGTGCATTTTAATAAACTTCAAACATTTATTATCATGGCCACCTTTTAAACAAAATAGTAATACAGTTAGCTGTAATGGTAGAATATGAAAGACACCTCTCAAAAGCTGACTTGGAGCTAAAAAGTCTAGACTAGGACTGTAAGCTTTACAACAACAGATCAAATATGAACTGCTAAAAGCAGTAAAACTTGACAAATAACAGATACAGTCTTACCATATCAACTTATCTATAATGTAGATTACCTCAGCAGATGTAAGATTGGGATATTTTCCTCTGTTACCCTCAATCTGCCAATTTTTCTCTTCATTTCCATTCCTGAGGAGTGCATGCTCCTCCTGCTGGTGAATTACATAGGTTCATAGGAGATTACTAGGCTATCAGCTTAACAGCCCCTACAAGCTTTGCCAGTATAACCCAGTTTTACCCAGTATGTGGCTCCCAAGGGCAAGAAGATGGCATAGGTTTGTGCATATGCCTCAAGCATTTTAAGATATTCCCTGTCCATAAGGGACGTAGACAGTACACCCCAGGTGTAAATTTGTGATTCCCCATCCATTGGTCCAAACTGCATTTGAAGAGGGCCAGGGAAAAGCTCTGTTTTATGTGAACAGGAAGCCTGTTCCAAAGAAGGGGCAATCTCTGCAACACATATCTATCTCTCCAGCATGTTTTGAGTCACTGACTAGGTTTAGATCCTTTGATCAGGTGACCCTCATGCTGTCTGTCCTGTGGATATGTAGCACCTCCATCTGGGCTGGATTTTTGAGTGCTTTGTAGGTTAGGCATCGGTAACTCCTTAATAGTCGGTAGGAGATGGAGTAAAGTGATAGGGATTTTAGTATCTCTGTGTAGGACATGTTAACACTCTAATATTTTTTTTGTGAGGAAACTCTGGGGTTGCTCCAGCTGTTGTAATTGCCTAGTCAAGTACATGCCAAATGGCGCATTGCCCTTGATTACTGGTATAATAAGGGCTGAGTACAGTGGGAATATAACTTCCTTGGATCTGGATGCCATACCTTTACTTATAAGTTGTGTTGTATAGAACGACTTCACCACTGTATAGACATGGCAAACAAAGTTGAGGCTACTATCCATCTGTGTACCTAGATCTCTCACCTCTGAGTCTACTCTTAGGGGTGTGCTATTAATGTTGTAATTTGCAGGGGTCGTTGGCTTCCCAAAGGGCAAGGCAATGCATTTTTTTCACATTTAGTTTTAGGCCATGGCTCTGGCACCAATCATTTATCTACTTTAGACTCTCCTGAAGGATATCTACATCACTAGGGGACTCGATGGCTGCCCTCAGCTTGCAGTCGTTGGCAGACTTTATTATTCAGAGGCCTTCCACATTAGCCTTGAAGTCAGAGAAGTATATTCTGAACAAGAGTGGTCTCAGCACTAAGACATGTGGCAGACCACTAGTTACTGGCCTCTTGCTGCATCTGGATTCACCCACTTTAACCATGTGTCCTGTCCGTGAGCCAAATGACCTGACCGTGAGTCAAATGGCTATCCATCTGGTAATGCAGGAATGTATGCCAGGTTTTATTTATAATACCAGAGTGTGGGATTGTCTCAAATGCCCTGGCCAGGTTAAGGTAGGTAGCATGCAGAGTTTTACCCTCATCCATAGCCCTAGTAACTTTTTCAAGAAGTCCACATGATTTAGTAGGCATGACTTGCCCTTGATGAAGCCGAATTGGGTTGGGTCCAGTGTTTCAAAGTTTGTTATGTCATTATTTATCAGGTCCATGACTATTCTTTCCATGGCGTTACATATAAGACTAGTCACACTTATGCGTCTGGAACTACCCGGGTCAGTTGATAATCCACCTTTGTGGAGAGGGATGACTGTTGCTATCCTCCACAGTATTCTGTTATAATAAATTTCAAATTATTTGCTCAATAATCAGGGCCAAAGCCAAAAATAATGAGGGGATACAAAGGTCTAGAAACAGGAACACATTTTAAATATCAGTATAATTCACTTAAAATATTAACAGAGCAACAGATTTTGCATAAATATGAATTTTCTGAATAACAAGAAGTATGGAATTCTGGCATTACGAGAAAAATCAAAAAAATTGCAACAGTGCAAAAACATTGGCCAAAATTTGTGATTTTTTACAAAATCAGGGACATTTAAGAGGCAAGTCTGTAGTAGTGAACTGAACGTAAAAGCTATCCATTATGTTACTGAAAGAATTATTTTATTTTCCCTGTCAGATCTTCCTTACACTTAGAAACCTCGTGCAGTGGTGCATCTGTTGCAGTCAAAAGTTTGTTTTACACATTTGCCAAGGCTACCCGTCAGTCTTCCTAACAATGTGGCTCTTAATTTTCTGTCAGCCTCTAATAGTAAACAGCTGTATTCTGCATGTTATTTCACCCTCTTCCCACATAAGCATAACCAAGGTATATGCTCCAATGTAATACTTACGTCGAAATACTGGCTTAGTGTTCACAAGAATGGCCTTATGTTGTGTCCACTGAAGCAGAAATTACACCAGCATTTTGGAACTTGTGGTTTTTGCAGGAAGGTTATTATTATGTTTTGTATGTTAACCACTGTTTCTGTGAAAAAAAAAATGTATGTCAACGTCACACCCCTTTTATTTCATCCTGGTTATCAGACCATTTCTGCATGTCATTTTCAGTGCAAGAACCCTAGTCTGACCAATCTATACACTGCAGTTGTAGATCCTATAAATTTCACTGCCTTCTTTTTTCAGCTTAGTTCCATTATTGTAATTGATTTTGTTAGGCTTGAATCGAGTATATTGTTGATACTTCATTAGTTTGGTACTTGTTCAATAACCTTAGCAACTGAGCCACATTTGCGTGTTTCTTGCTTCGTTAATTGAACCCCCATTTCAGTTCTGTGATAGTTTAACAAATCTGCATTTCTTGGCTTACCATACTGTGGTGAAACTTGTCTGATGATGTTTATCTAACCGATTGCTCTCATACGCTTGCATTATAGATAATGTAATTTTTTACAATATGTGTATTTTTTATGAACTGTACATCAGTAAGCTACCTCCATACATTTTGCAGTGTTGCTTGCTACATAGAGCAGATTTTTTAGGCTGGTTTACCTTTATGTGGCACAGTATGCAGAGAAAAGCACCACATCACACCAGCTTGAAATCCATGTCTAAAGGTAGAATTGGGCTTCTGCAATGCAATGTTTATGTCAGGGCCGTCACCTTAAGCCATCTTTTTAAATTTAAAATACAAATCATGCAATGATTTTCCATATACTGTGCTTCTTCGGGAAAAAAAAAAAAAAACGTGACAAAAAGAGTCTATTAATGCAGATAAAAGCTCTTACCTCTATGGGTTCTATACCTAGTGGTGAAATGGCACTGTCCCATATTTCATATTTGTCAAGCTTTTTTCCATTTTACTGCTTATCCTGACACAGTTTTCTTCTTACTTCCATTTCTTTTTATCTTTTCTTTCACCTTCTTTTACAGTTTGTGCATATGATTTTCTTTTTATGTCCTTATTTCTTGTACTCCCTCCTCTTGTATGCTGCCCATTATTTCACCCCACGATACTGTCTTTTCACTTTCAGGTTCACTCTAATCAGTTCTTTTAAATGTACATCTCGAAATGCCCCCCTGACTGGAGGGTTGTAACACATCCTTGTGTTGCTGGTTCTGTTGTGAACAGATTTTTCTGAAATAATTCCTCCGAATCCATAATGTTTACTTCAGCCACTTCCTTTTTGCCTCTCAACAGGCTCTCCTGATTTTTCTTTCATCCCTTCTCCTTTCTCCATGCTCAGTTTAACACCTGACTCATGTTTTGTAACATTTGAGTTTTTTGATGTTCAACTAACAGCTACACTCATTTCCAACACCTCTGAAACTCGTCATCCTCCTTATTCACTTTTCAGCTACCTGCTTCTCCAAGCTGCCTATGTGCACAGACCGGAAGACAGGAAGTGTTGCATCGAAATGTGTCCCCATACGCCAAAGAGTAGAGGACGTTCTGCAATGCCCTGGTCAAATTTCCTCTAGTGCTATAAATAACACCACAGATCTTTCCTGAAGAGAGGCCAGTAGTCTAGTGGGACTATCCCCATCAACAAGGGATGAGTTAGTAAAGTAAAAAATAAAGAAACAAATCTAGAACACAGTCAAACTGATATCAGTGGCCCATGAAAGTCTGCTTCTGACCCCATACCCGTAAAGTGTCTTTACTTCTGACACCATGTCAGGTTTGAAGAGGAAAACATGTTAAACATATCCTTCAGCTATACTGATGCCATAAGAAGACTCTCATACAAACACCACAAACACCACTAGAATGCTTTCACTTCAGTTATTTACTATATAATGAAGAGATAGCTCAAGCCACATGATTCACATCCCAGACTTTGCATCCCATTGCATTTGTTTGATGATAGAAAGAGATAGTAGGCCTATCTAGTCTGCCCTTTCAGTGATTTATTATTCTTTCTACCCTCCATCCTTACCTTCTCCTTTATACTTTTCTACTTTTCCTGTGCTTGGAATCAGGTTAGAATAAAAAGCATATACTGCCTATAGTACAAAGTGATCAGAGTCTGTAGGTCAGTGAGACAAAGTAGTCATTGGCAAGAAGATCATGGTGGTAATGTCCAAAGCCTTTTACAGGAGCCAGGTGTGGTAGCAAATGCTAGCAGAGTACACCAGTCCTCCACACTGACCACTGTGGTCCAGCCATATCACCATAAAGACAAGCAGGCACCAAGGTTTACAATATGTACGCGTTTTATTTTTGACAGTCCACGGTGAGGAGTGCTTCTAGGGAATGCAGTTTCTTGTTGAGACTCCTAGCATTGAGCAGCAACCCTTTAAATTGTCCTGAATAGCTTCTGCTATGTTGGAAGGTTTGTTTGTTTGGCAATGCCTTAAAAATGTGCTATGGGTTGGATAATGTTTTGGCCAATATCCAAAAATCTGGAGGTGACAGGTGAAGACCACCCCTGGCAAAGCACATTGGCCAATATCCGAAAATCTAGAGGTGACAGGTGAAGACCACCCCTGGCAAAGCACAGTGGCCTGTCAACCATGTCCTCTCAGGCTGACAAGTATGAGACCCCTTTAGAATGACCCCAGTAACTAAGTCAATTGTTAAAGTAGATAATTTTCTGTTGGTATTGTGGCATCATCCTTGAAGACAGCAGAATGTTGCTTAATGCTAGACTCTTCTTGTGACACATATTCTGAGGGCTCAATCATGTCTCTCTTCATATAGTCCAAGGAGGTACATCTCAAGTCATTCATTTCCACATGGACTATGACAAAGTCATACTGGTACTTGAGGGATAAGTGACCCGAGTGCTTATGTGATCTAGTGGATCCTGGCCCCTGACAGGCAACTGACTGTAACCTTCTTATTACCCAGCCTGGTTAGAGGAACATCATTGTGTCTCACAACTGAGTCTTCTATTTCCAAAATATTGGGTTGTGGGATGTTTCTCCTTATGGGCTTGGTATTTGAGACACACACAGGTCTGGCTTTATGGGTTGTGATGGGAATTGTCTTCTTTGTGTGCATGCAGAACTTCCTGAGGACTGCGCCTGAGGGGCTGTTGAAGTTTGGTTAAATTACACGTGAGTACCTCCACATATGTGGTCTACATGTTTGGTTCTTTGAGGGTGTGTAATTTGTGTGTGTGTGTGTGTTTGTGTCTGATTTAAACAAGTGGTTCTGTTCATTTCTGAATGAGAGAGAAAGTGTGCATGTATGTATGTGCATGTAACAAACTAGCTGTTTTATTTCTGTATGACAAAGTGTGTGTGCATGTAATTTAAACTAGCCATTCTGTTCGCATGCAAGATAGTGTGTGTGTGTTGCTGTGCTGTGTGAGAGAAGATAGGTGTGGGTGTGTATGTTTTTAAAATATCTCTCAACTGTCGAGATCTAGCCTCATTGACGATCTCTTTACTATAAAATGTGTGGTTTTCTGGCAATTTGCAGAAAAATGAAGTCACTAAATAATGACATATATGAGTTTGACTTCATATCCTTCAGAAAATGCATGCTGACACAAATCCTGTTATTCATAAAATGTATGCTAACGCAAATCTTGTTATTCTAGCAACAAAGGTAAAATGAGTAATATTTAAAATCTATCACTGTTTTGGACCACTGTATCCCCGTTATTTCAGGCTTTGTCCAGATTTCTTGCACTAAGAGGTTGAGAGGTATGTGTACCTCAACTGTCCAGATTTTTATCTCATTTTGGCCTAGTTCTCAAAAAAATGTGTAGTTTTTATGGCAATTCACTGAGGATTAAAGTCACTAAATAATGGCATATATGAGTTTGACTTCATATCCTTCAAAACATGCATGCTAACACAAATTATGTTATTCTAACAACCAAGTTAAAATGAGCAATATTTAAAATCTATCTCTACTTTTGGGCCATTGTATCCCCATTATTTTAAGCTTTGTCCAGATTTCTTGCACCAAGAGGTTGATAGGTATGGCGGTATGGTATGCAATGCCCTAGCTGGGGGAGATGCAGGTTAGTCAATTAATTTAGTCAGGCTTGACCATGAAACTTTGTTACAGGAAACAAGAGCCTGAATCCTCTACACCAGCTACCAGACTGTTGAAGGAATTGTGAGCTTCGGTGGAGACAAGAACCTGAACCCTCTACACCAACTGGCTGCTGATGGAATTAGAAGTTTGAATTTCAGTACATCTTCAGGCAATTATGAGTTTCAGTGCATTTTCATGGAATTGTGAGTTTCAAGGGAAAAGAAGTTTAGTGTTGCTCATGCTAAGTCTGTTTTCAATGTGCAACTAACTGTTTTCTTTAGCAAATGGTAGTCACGGTTACTGCTGTACACCTCACAGCAAGAGGTTCACCGGTTTGATTCTTGGTTGGGGTGCCTTCTGTGCGGAGTCTGCATGTCCTAACCTGTGGTCGCATGGGTTTCCTCCGGGTGCTCCGGTTTCCTCCCACATCCCAAAGACATGCAGTAGGTGGATTGGACACACTAAACTGGCCCTAGGTGTGAGACTGTGTGTGTGCCTTCTGTGGAAGGTTGGGCGCCGGGCTGGAAACTCAACACCGTAAAACTCCACTGCCAATCATGAGCAGACAGATGATCTGCTGTGGCAACCCCTAACCAGGAAAAGCTGAAAGAAGAAGAAGAAGTCATTGTTATTGCTGTAGAATTTGAAAGCACTGTTAGGAGCATAGTTACCTTTGGAGCAGAAGGCTGCGCATTCTACTTCCACATCATGCAGTTGGACTGCTGGTATTGTAGTGCCCTTTAGATTGCTGATTATCTGGTGCATTTTAAGGGAGGGCTAGGGGTTCTACATTCCTAAGTGTGCCCTCCTTTGTATGAGATGCTTATTAACTATGAATTTGTTGGTCTGTCAGTCATTCCCTATGTCTGTCTTGCCAAGGATGGCTTCTGAACATTTGCAAAATCTCTCACCCAGTCCCTGGCGTCCTCGCCAAACAATGAGCAACTCTAGGTAACTGAGCTTTGTTTTAACAGAAGTGTTTCCACCACACAAATCAAGCCTTAATGGCCACAGTATGTGTAAAGACTTATCTTTTTTTTGTAGGTGATTTAAAACTGTATAGTTTATCAGATGAGAAACTGAATGCACAACTGCAAGTTGTCAGAACTTTTTCAGGTGATATAAGAATGTCATTTAGTCTTGATAAATGTGCAAAAGCAACCTTTAAAGCAGGAAAGCTGCAGCACCAAGACAACATCAGTTTGAGACAAGAATGTAATACAAAATGTTTGCAACTGGGAGTGTGTCAGTATGGTTTGTGATGTAAAATGCTTACAACTAGGATTGTGTCGATGTGGTTTGTTTTCATTTATATAAATGTATGATTGCCTATGTTGTAAGTGATGGTCTAATAAAGATGTTTCTTGTTTAAAAAGAAGGCAGGAACTGAATAATTTATGTAATATTGCATAGGTTATATGCTATATAGCAATATATGTGAAGTGTAATGTTTGTCGTGTTAATATAGTTTGATTACTTTTATGAATGTAAATTTGCCTATGTCACAAGTGATGCTTCAATAAAGGTGTTTGGAAAGAAAAAGAATGTCATACAAAAGAACTTGAGCAAGAGGGAGTGTATAAATGTTTGGAAATGAACAAATGTGAATAAAACTTAGTAAGGAACATTTTAGAAGACTTAATATTGAAAACAGCACTGACATCTAGGAACAAGTCCAAGTTATAAATCAATTTGCTCTTCCTGTCCTAACTCACAGTTTTGGAGTGAATGACTGGCCCCAAAAGATGTTGGATAGGTTGGACAGGAAAACAAGGATGCTTCATGCTCAGCAATGCTTTATAAAGTCAATGCATACCAAGATTATACATTCCCCTTTCTGAAAGATATATGGGCCTCCTTGAAATTGATTACATGTATAGATCTGCACTCGTGGGACTGCATACATATCTGCTAACCTCACAAGACACCACACTTACTGAAAGTTTTGAAATATGAGGAGAATAAGTCTAAGATGACTTCCTGCTTAGTTTAGAAGCATACTGGTGTCACACAGGTATGGAGATCAAACCAGAAGTAGATAATCAGGCAGCAACTGAATATGCCAAAAAAACAAAAGCAAGAATATAAGGTGACATTTCAGATGAGAAGGCAAGAAGTGTGGAAATGCACAAATACAGTTGCAAGTATAGAAAACTCTTGGAACAACCTCATGCTGATCAGGATCGAATGCAGGAATTGTTAAGAAGAGGTGAATTTAAACCAAAAGATGAAAGGTTATTATTGGTGGCCCAAGACATTGGACTACATACAGGCTAGTTTACAAAGTCCATAGAACATGTGTGTGAGAGACAAATGTAGGTTTTGTAAAACTGAATTGGAAACAGTTGCACATCTTGTGGTTGGTTGTGATTTACTAATGGCAGGACTGTATACTGAAAGACATAATAATGTGGCAAGGCTGTTGCATTGGGGATTGTGCAAACATTATGGTACTGAAGTGGCAGAAAAACACTGGAAACAAGAGCCAAAAAGCATTATAGAAAATTATGAAGTTTATATCACATGGGATCACCCATTAGCAACAGTCCAAAAAATAGATGCAAGAAAACCAGATACAGTAGTCCATGAAAAGAAATTAAAAGTAGCATTGACCACTGAAATAGCTACACCCAGTGACTACAGTGTCTTATGTGCAGAGAGACACAAAGTCATAAAATATCCGGATTTGCAGGCAGAAACGAGGGCAATGTGGTAGAAGGATACCCAGACAGTTCCAATAGTAGTAGGCGCAACAGGTCTTATAAAAAATAATTTACAATCGTACTTTACGTCATACGAACTGCTGGAGGAGTCATTATTGGGCACATTGCAGGTGCTGTGAATAACACTTCTGGCTAACATAAAAGATTGAAACGATACTAATTTCATGAACTTTGATTATACTTTGACTTAGGAATTCCCGTCATGGTATTAGAAATCCAAAACACTTGGAGAAATTAAAAAAAGAGAGAGAGAAAAGCCACACTAAATTCCAGGGACAGTGATGTATAGCCTTAAGGAACCAACAATAATTCAATCAGTAAGCAGATCAGTACAATACAGTTATAAATAGACCCCTAATTATTAATGAAGTTTCCCACTGACTAAAATTATTCCTGACCCAGAGGCCTGTTAGATTAATCTGCCTGGTTAAACATAAGGAAACAAAATATTTACTTACAAAAAGTTCTGCATCTGACCCATCCCCCAATAACACAGTTTCTGAAAGAGCTCCAATATTGCCATTATTTGACTGAATGCCTCTCTATCTAGCCTGCTTGTTCCTTGAAAATTTTTACAAACCCTCTCACCCTTTTGATATGGTTGTTTTATAAGGCTGCATCTCTGGCCTACACCCCTAAAATAATCTCATTTCCAAAGTCCCTCCCTTCCGTCTTTCATTGTTACTGACTGCTATATAAACAACTTATGCACTCTTCTCACCCACTGTTTTCCACAGATCCAAGATACTGAGTACCATCACCCAGCAAACCGGTATTGCTCTTAAGTACGCCTCCTTCACTACATACTGTCTCCTGCTCGTTTTCTTGGAGCTTAGCAAAGCCTGAATTCCTAGCCTGCATTCCAGAAGTGTTTTGTTTGTATCCAGTGCCCAAGTACCTCTGATTGCTAAATTGCCCTTAAGTTATTTTGAGTGCTCACTACCATTTCCTGCTTTTACGTCTACATATCACTGATTTTTTTTTTTTTTTTAGCAAATAATTGCTCTTCTCATTGTTACTGCTTTAAGACTGCCTTAAAACTGCCTTCAGCAAGGGATTTCCAGCTAGCTGTTTAAGTGGTTTGTGGTAGCACTGCACTTGCTGGTCTCTAGTACTGTGCTTTTTTAAATTAAGAAAACTGGCCCAAACCAAGATGAAAATCAGGAAGGCAACAGGATAAAACTGATGTAAAATCCAAGTATTTTATTAGGCCACAGGAAACGTAAGCGCTTTCACGGCAATAAAAAATGCTTCTTCGGACGTACATTAAAAATTCCATCATTCTTTGATTTAAATAGCTAAATAATTAAAACAATTAAAAAGTAACCTATAGCTAAACTGCAGCAATCAATCAATTAAACAAGACAATTAGTTCACTAGAGGGGAATTTTCAACAGCTAAGCTGAACTTTGAGTATTAAATGCTCAGTAGAACGCATACAATGAAATAAAATACAACTGCTAATAAAATGTAACAGTGAGGACAAAATACAATGAATGCTAAGTAATGAAATGCCTAAGCAGCAATAGATAAGTATGGGTAAATAAATATCAATATAAATATAAACAACCAAAGTAATTCATTTCATTTTATCCTTCTATTTTTAGTATAGGTTTCAAAGGGACTGTGTCATTAAGACCACGCCCCCTATGTGCACCTAGCCTTAAAATCCATTTACTCTCTAAAGTTTCTGTATTATTAACTAGATCACCCATTCTTACACTTATTTCTTGTAGCTGTAATACTTGGAACCGAAACTGATGATTATCTCCCAGTTGTAGAGTGTGTTAGACTAAAGCACTATATATAAACCCCTTAGATGTGCAGTACATGTGGTCCCTAATCCGTTCACGAAGGGAGCGATTAGTTTTGCCTACATAGAATGAATAACATTCCATGCAGGTAGCTATATATACTACTAGAATTTCTTAACTCTCATTAAGTAACTAGTGTCAAGCTGCCTAAAAAAATCTCGATTCATCAGTGTATTGGCATTGTGCACATTTGCCACATCTTCTTGTGCCTAGCCACATCACCTCTCTATTCTCAGTCAAAGTGGTGGGGTAACATAATTGATGTTTCAGGCATTTTTTATTCTTATATACATAAGTCGGTTGTCCACCCACTATACTTGCAGTAAGATCATCTATTAACAAAATGTGCCAATTTTGAGCTATGACCTGTTCTATTCTATTCACATTCATAGCATAAGGTAAGATGATGGGTAACTTAGTAAATGCTGTTTTGGAATTAGTATTCTGAGGATCTCTTGGTCTATGTGAAAAATAGGGTTTCGTTTGACCTCCTCTTTGCGAGTCCACTTGCTTACAAATTTTGTTGATTTCAAGTTCGTCATAGCCTCTTTTAACAAAATTTGTTTTCATTTTAACTAATTCATTATTAAATATATCCTGATTTACAGAACTAATTGAACCTATATCGATTTATTTAGATGTAGAGCTAAAGAAAGTGCTATCTAATTTTGATTATATATTAAGAGATACTGAACAGTTTTTAACTAGCCTCTATGACACCACAATTGGGATAGATCACTTTAGTAATATTATTTTGGTTATCTTTGATGTGGTTGCTTTATTCACGTCCATCCCAAATAATAAGGGATTAGAGATGGCTAAAATATTAATGATAGAACAAAAATTGGTGGACTAAAATAAAGCAGATTTGTTATGCATGCTTTTAGAAATAGTTCTTGATAATAATATTTTTCTATTTCAAAATATTTGCTACAAACAGACAACAGGCGTAGCAATGGGTACTAGCTGCACCAATACTTATGCTAATTTGGTAATGGTAGCCTAGGAGTTAGAACATCTGTTATTAACACCTCAAATAATATATTATAAAAGGTTTGTGGATGACCTTTTTATTCTTTGGCAAGGTGATGAAATGTCTCTGTTTCGGTTTTATGAGAGAATCAATAATGTTATTGATTTTTTAAAATTCACCATGAAACACTCCCAGGAAAGTATAGATTACCTGGATGTTACTGTCAATGTTAAACAAGGGATTTGTAGCACTACTGTATACAGGAAACCCTGTTATAAACCATCTTATTTACACAGGGACAACATGCATAATCCTAGAGTTTTCCACAATATTGTGAAAGGGCAAGCGATGCGTACTTCGAGACTGTGTTGCAATCAGGATATATTTAATAATGAATTAGTTAAAATGAAATCAAATTTTGTTAAAAGAGGTTATGACGAACTTGAAATCAACAAAATTTATAAGCAATTGGACTTGCAAAGAGGAGGT
Source organism: Protopterus annectens (assembly GCF_019279795.1). Taxonomy (NCBI): domain Eukaryota; kingdom Metazoa; phylum Chordata; order Ceratodontiformes; family Protopteridae; genus Protopterus; species Protopterus annectens. The sequence goes on along the minus strand of NC_056728.1, from coordinate 119,803,315 downwards.
CAAGCGAAACCCTATTTTTCACATAGACCAAGAGATCCTCAGAATACTAATTCCAAAACAGCATTTACTAAGTTACCCATCATCTTACCTTGTGCTATGAATGTGAATAGAATAGAACAGGTCATAGCTCAAAATTGGCGCATTTTGTTAATAGATGATCTTACTGCAAGTGTAGTGGGTGGACAACCGACTTATGTATATAAGAATAAAAAAAATGCCTGAAACATCAACTATGTCACCATTTTGACTGAGAATAGAGAGATGATGTGGCTAGGCACAAGATGTGGCAAATGTGCACAATGCCAATACATTGATGAATCAAGATTTTTTAGGCACCCTGATACTGGTTACTTATGGGAGTTAAGAAATTCTAGTACTCGTATATCTAAAAATTTAGTATATATAGCTACCTGCATGGAATGTTATTCATTCTATGTAGGCAAAACTAATCGCTCCCTTTGTGAACGGATTAGAGACCACATGTACTGCACATCTAAGGGGTTTATATATAGTGCTTTAGCCAAACACACTCTACAACTGGGAGAGAATCATCAGTTTCAGTTCCAAGTATTACAGCTACAAGAAATAAGTGTAAGAATGGGTGATCTAGTTAATAATACAGAAACATTAGAGAGTAAATGGATTTTAAGGCTAGGTGCACATAGGGGGTGTGGTCTTAATGACACAGTCCCTTTGAAACCTATACTAAAAAATAGAAGGATAAAATTAAATGAATTATTACTTTGGTTGTTTATATTTATATTGATATTTATTTACCCATACTTATCTATTGCTGCTTAGGCATTTCATTACTTAGCATTCATTGTATTTTGTCCTCACTGTTACATTTTATTAGCAGTTGTACTTTATTTCATTTTATGCGTTCTACTGAGCATTTAATACTCAAAGTTTAGCTTAGCTGTTGAAAATTCCCCTCTAGTGAACTAATTGTCTTCTTTAATTGATTGATTGCTGCAGTTTAGCTATAGGTTACTTTTTAATTGTTTTAATGTTTTAGCTATTTAAATCAAAGAATGATGGATTTTTGAATATACATCTGAAGAAGCAGTTTTTATTACCGTGAAAGCGCTTACGTTTTTTTTGGCCTAATAAAATACTTGGATTTTACATCAATTTTATCCTGTTGCCTTCCTGATTTTCATCTTGGTTTGGGTGTGTTCGTATTTATACTTGGATCTACTTGTGTCAAAGCTCTGGTGGTTGTGGTTCATAGTTTGATTAAGAAAACTGGGTTTATTCATCTTGTGGCAGGAGGTGTTTGTCTGATTTATCTGTGTTGGGTAATACACAAAAGGACGTTTATAGTTATTTTATTGGCCAGAGGGCTCATTAGTTGGTTTTCTGTTTTTTTTTTTTTTTTCCTGTGTGTCATACATTTTGTGCATTTGCATAGGTTAGCAGTGCCCTGTACAGTAGCAAATACCCAGAAAGCAAATTTTCCCTGAGGAACAGTCCATAAAACTGTACCCTGTAAAGCAGCAATAGAGTACAAACACCTTGTGCACAACAAGCTTAAAGCAGCTAGCTGGGTGCTGAGTGGCAATACCTACAGATTTAGTAGAATTCAGTATTGTGTAAACAGTAAAGTTAGCAGAATTTAGCACCATTTAGCATAATCTGCTCCAATAAAGCATCCTTATTAGCCTGGACCAACAAAGCACCCTTGTAAATGTAATGCTTATGAATATCAATAAAAATGTTATTATACTGACTATTACGCTATGTATTCACTAAAACTGCATTAGATATTTGTTGTAAATACTGATCCCATTAAATATGATACATTAGAGCTTTGCTCCCCAGGCCTCTGCTGAAAAAGGGCACCTACATTTACAGTAAAATGTAAACCAGTCAACAAATAAATTGCCTTCTAAACCCAATACACTATCCCCTTGTTGCTCACAAATCAAAGAAGTGGACAGTACGGACATGCAATTTCCTAATTTCTCTGTAGCCAGCTTGGTGGACATTGGCATCTTGAATTGTCTCATATTTACTGACAACCAGTTAGGGTATAATGACAATGGAGACTAAACTCTTGCATGCAAGGCACATTAGGCTGTAAAAACCATGCACACAACACCAACTTCATGTAGCACACAACACATGCAGACAGACTAGCATATGCTGAGGCACTTAGAAGCAAGCTTCCTAAACAACAAAGATTGACTAGCCAGCTGTTGTCAAACCTATGCCTCAGCAAGGCCAAAGGCACTCAGTTTTTTTTTTCTAACACCACACATACTTTCACTCTCAGTGGACTCCCAAACACTAAGCCCCTAAGTCAAACAAACATCCTTCCCAGGATTCTCATCATAAGGGACTCCAAGATACACTCATGCCCCTCTAACCAGGCTGAATAAAGAGAAGGTAACTGTTAGTTGCTTACCTGGAGCCAGGATCCACCAAATCACAAACATACTCAAGTCATTATACCACAGACATCACTATGATTCCATCAAAGCCACATTGGTGTAACTGACCACATATGTACCTCCCTGGACTATATGAAGAGACACAATGTGTTTCAGGCTGGTAAGAGCCTAGCATTGAGCAGCATATTACCACCACCTTGGATGATGCCACAATATGAGCAAAAAAATACTTATTTCAACAATTGGCTATGTTTCTGGTGAACTTTTAACAAATTCCAATATTTGTCAGCTTGGGAGGACATGGTTAGCAGACCAAAACTGCTTTGCCTAGAATGGTCTGCACCTTTCCCCTCTAGGTTTTTAAATACTGGCTAAAATTTACCCACACCTATAGTGCCTTTTTTGGCAATTCCAAACTGACAAACCTACCAACATAGCACAATCAACTCACCTGAAACTCAATGTATTACTGCTCAATGCCAGAAGCCCAAATATTTATTTATTTATTGGCATTTGTTAACCGGGTTTGTCCAACTGGGCTTGTGCCCATTTTCAGTGGAGACCTGAAGAGAAAAGCTCCAGTAGTACATTTTAAACAAGTACAATTTTAAACAATATTGATATAAAAAGAAGTTATGTACTCACCATAACGTTCCATCTGAGTAGGTACTTCATTTGTCTGCAACCTGTGGGTATCGGATCCGATCTCGGATCCGAGCCGGCAGCTTTCCAAGCTACAAGATCCGAGCTCCTAGCTCCTCCCCCCTACCTATAATCCCCTGCTATGTGCTACATTACCTCAGATCGAATTTTTTGCCTCTTACACAACTCCTACCTTCGATAGAGGAAGCAACACCAGATAAACTGTCCTAAGGCAGAACAAGATCTCTTTGGTGATCAGGAATCCCGAAAGGTTCGGGGGATGGCAGGGGGGGGGGGTCGGTTGCAGACAAATGAAGTACCTAATCAGATGGAATGTTACGTTGAGTACATAACTTCTTTATCTGAAGTAGTTACTTCATTTGCTCTGCAACCTGTGTTACAGAGTCCCCAGCTACCTAGGGAGAAACCCTGGGCGGCCTATGGAAGGATATTCCGAAGCACCGCAGAGCCAAAGGAAGCCCTACCTCTCGATACCATATCCAACTTATAATGAGAAATAAATGTATGTGAAGAGGACCAGGTAGCTGCAGAGCATATGTCATCCAAGGAGATCCTAGACCAGAAGGCTGCAGAGGTGGCCACAGCCCTCGTAGAGTGAGCGCGAATTCCCGTAGGAACCGGTTTGCCTGCAGATAAGTACTCATGGACTATGCATTGACAAATCCAATTTGCTACAGTCACTTTGGAAATGGCCTTACCCATGGCTGATTTAGCAAATGACATGAACAACTGGTCCAATTTGCGAAAATCCTTAGTCCTGTGCAGGCAGAAACGCAGTTGTCTGTGCACATCCAATTTATGCAATGTGTATTCTCCTTTATTCTGAAAGTTTGGGAAGAACACAGGTAAGTTTATTGATTGATTGATATTTGACTCCGAAGCCACCTTAGGTAAGAACAATGGATTAGTCCTGAGGAACACTCTATCCTTATGAAAAATGAGATAAGGATGCTTCATACATAAGGCTTGAAGTTCTGATACCCTTTTGGCTGAAGTAATGGCCACCAAAAAAGGCTGTTTTCCAGGACAAGAACTTTAATGGAACCGAAGCCACGGGTTCAAAGGGTGGGCCTGTCAAGGCTTGTAAGACTAAGGCCAAATCCCATGGAGGCACCACCACTTTCACCGGAGGCTTCAAGAGGAAAACGCCCCGTAAGAAGGTTTTACATAATTCTGTAGAAGCCAAAGATCCTAGTCCGTCTCCCACATGGAAATGGGAGATGGCTGCCAATTGCACCTTAACTGTTGAGGTACTTGCTCCTTGTCTGAATATCAGAGACAGGAAGTCTAGAATAGTAGGAATAGGAACTGTAAATGAATCCAGGCCTCTATCTTTGGCCCAGACAGAGAAGCATTTCCATTTGCTGTAGTAAATCTTCCTAGTAGTCAGCTTATGTACTGCGACTAGAATGGCCTTAACAGGAGATGAGATACCGGGAGTCCTAGCCATCAGTGGAACTGGAGCAACCAAGCCGCAAGCTTGAGGATCACCAGGTTCGGGGTTTGTAATCCCGCCGGATGTGAAATCAGGTCTGGAATGGGATCCAGTATCCATGGCGGAGATACACTGCGAGACCACAGGTACGGGAACCAGATCTGGCGAGGTCAGAATGGGGCTATGAGGATAACTCTGCTCCCCAACCGACGGGCTTTCTGTATGAACTTGGTCATGAGCGGAAGGGGTGGATAGGCATACAGTAGACCGGATGGCCAAGCATGGACTAGAGCGTCTCTGGGATTCTCCCCTTCGGGGGGAAGTACTGCAAAGTACTCGCTGCATTTTCTGTTTAAGGGAGAAGCAAAAAGATTGCAGCAAGGCCAACCCCATTTGCGGAAGATCTGCTTTGCAACTAATGGATTGAGAAACCACTCGTACGGAGTGAGGATCACTCTGCTCAGTTTGTCCGCCAAAATGTTGGACCGACCCGGAATGTGCGTTGCTACCAGAAAGCGGTTGGTGGATATCGCCCATTCCCACACTCTCATAGCCTGCCGGCAAAGTGGGTAGGACCTGGTTCCTCCTTGCTTGTTTATGTACCAGACCACTGACATGTTGTCTGTCTGGATTGCAATAGTCCCCAGAGGTAGAAGGTTGTGGAGAGCTTGCAACGCTAGAAGCACCGCCATCATCTCTAGGACACTGATATGCAAAGCGGTCTCCAGGGGAGTCCACGTGCCTTGGACGGTTCTGCCCGAACAATGCCCCCCCACCCGAGGCGAGAAGCGTCCGTGGTCAGCATGGCTTGGGGGGGGGGACAACAAAAGGCCTCCCTTCCTTCAGCTCTGGGGCATGAAGCCACCAAAGAAGGGAGTGCCTGCAAACTCTGCTTAGGGAAATCGGAGTATTCAACGGATGGAGTAGCAGGGACCACTGAACTTGAAGGGTCCACTGCAGAAGCCTCATTCGCAGACGCGCGTGAAGGGCGAGACTGATCACTGCTGCCATAGATCCTAGTGCCCTCAGAACTAATTCCGCCTTCGGGGCCGGGCTTTGAAGAAGAATTAGCACCTGACACGACAAGCTGTTTATCCTGTCCGCAGTTAGCATTGCTCGAGAAATGCGGGTATCTAACTTGGCCCCTACGAACTCCAGGACCTGTACGGGGCAAAGAGAGGATTTCTGGAGGTTTACAGAGATGCCTAAGCTCTGGGCAAGGGTAAGAGCATAATCTCTTGCCAGGCAGAGCTGATGCCTGTTGGTGGGGGTAAGGAGCCAGTCATCTAGGTATGGGAAGACCTGAATGCCCTGAAGTCTCAGGTGGGGTGCAACCACTGCCATGACCTTGGAGAACACCCTGGGGGCTGAGGTGAGGCCGAACGGGAGAACCCTGAACTGGTAATGACTGGCTCCCAGCCAGAAGCGGAGAAACCTTCTGGATCGTCTGTCCATCAAGATGTGGTAGTACGCATCCTTGAGGTCTATCGAGCACATCCAGTCGTTCTGCCACAGAAGAGGGAGAATAGATTGGAGGGTGACCATCTGGAACTTTTCTTTGGGAATGAACAGGTTCAAAGCGGAGAGGTCTAGAATGGGCCTGAGGTCCCCCGTCTTTTTTGGCACTAAAAAGAACCTGGAGTAATAACCCGATCCGGACTGGTCTGGGGGGACGGACTGGATAGCTCTTTTTTCTAGCAACTTCAGGATTTCTGAAGCTGCTGCCTCCCTTCGATCGGGTGGAACATCGGGGAGGTGTCTGGTCAAGGGAGGGTGGTTTATGAAGGGGATGGTTTAACCTCTGGATATGATGCGGAGCACCCATCGATCTGTCGTAATGGACTCCCAGTTTGACAGGTGCTCCGACAACCGCCCCCCGACTGCCTCCAGAGAGGGACAGCCGGGTAAGCCCTCAGGGCTGCTGCGCGGGTCTATCAAGGAAGGGTTCCCTGGACCCGAAGTTACGCGGTCCCCCTTTGCCTCTGGGCTGGCGTCCTCCTTGTCCTCCTCTGTCTCTAGAGGACAAGGGGTCCGAAGCCGGATGGGATTGCTGGGACTTACGGAACCACAGCTTCTTTTGTCCCCTCTGATTCCTAGAAAAGGATCGTTGGGGATTAGAGAAGCGGACCCCGATGGCAGACAGCATCTTCCCATCCTTCTCACTTTGGACCAGCGTCTCGCGAACAGTCTTGCCGAAGAGCGACGATCTGTCAAAGGGTGCATTCGCGAAGGACGCCTTGAAGGGATCTGCGAAATCACAAAGACGGATCCAGGAGTCTGGTCACAAGACGACCCCGGCTCCGCTGGCCCTAGCGGCTCCCTCCGTGGCATGGGAGAGTAGACGCATGGACGTGTTAGAGATGGATTTTAGAGTGGCCATACGAGTCGAGAAAACTTTTTTGTCCTCGACTGACATGGACTCCAGGGGAGCTGCAGCGTATTCCTTAATTAAGTCTCATTGCAGCCTAATGGTATGTGCCATATAGTTAAGCACCCTTAGAGAAAAGGTCGCTGAACTAAACATCCGGTTCCCAATGCGGTCCAGTGCTCGAGATTCCTTATCTGGCGGGTGAACCGAAGAACTCTCCTGTGCGAGTTCTTTCTTGGTGGCAGCCGCCACCAGCATGGCATCCACTGGGGTTCCCTTGGCCCAAGACAATCTATCCACTGGGGGGGCTAAGGATCTTGTCGGGTCGCTTCGGGATAGGCTCCACGGTGTCGGGCTCCTTCCACACCCTGGTAGTAATAAGGTCTACCAGGGGGTCAGCCGGGGGGGACACACAGGAGGTAGAAGGGCCTGCCTCAAATGCATCCAGGAACACGGATTCATCTGCGGAAGGTTTTTGGGCAGACCACCCCCTTCTAATACACAACATTTCCATGATGTCGCCGAAGGAGACATCCTCGGGGGGGGTGACCTTGGGGAACCTTCCCCTTCATCTAAATCTGTGTCAGTTGTGATGGACTCGGGGAAGTCCAGGTGCCTCCTCTTGCACCGACGTTTTCGAGGGACCGCCTCGGTGGGACTGTCCGAAGAGGGCTCGTCAACGGGGTCCTGTTCCTCTAAGGGAACCAACTGGAGGGCTTGAGCAGGCTGTCCCGATGGTCGGATGATGGACCCACATGCAGCGGGGGTATGGGAGGATCCGACGCCCGGACCGGGGACCTGGAGGTCCTCGACAGTACCCTCTCCACAACCTCAAAAGCCGAAGGAGAGCTACTCTCGCCAGGCTCCGAGAGCAATCTCCTCGGCTCTGAGGTAGTGATCAGGGTTCGAGCCGATGCAGCCGGAGCCAAGAGAGAGGTGTGCTCCGAACCTAATGGAGCCGAAGACACACCAGCTCCTCCGGATCCGATGCTCAGCCCTCGGCCTCGAGAGCTCGGATAGGACAGACTCGAAGGCACAGTCGGCGTCGAAGCGACCGGAGCTATCGGCGCTGACGAATCCCCGGTTCCGAAAGGGCCCGGATCCAATAACTCCGAGACCCGAAAACGGGTCGGAGAAGGAGTAATCGGAGCAAATATGGGGGCCGCGCTCCCCCCCAGAGGGGGGGAGGCAAGAGCACCCCCATCTGCATTTGGGTCTGGATGAATCGGCGCATCATCCGATCCATATCTGCTTCAGTGAGGCTTCGTGTTGATCTTGAAGAAGTCGTCAAGGTGGACCGGGAGGGTCGCCTCGACGACCTCGAGGGAGACCAATCCTCCTCCTCCAGCTCTGGAGAAAAACGAGATGAACGGAGGCGAAAGGGGGAGGATCCGTAGCCCCTCGAGGGAGACCTAGTCAGCTTAGACGGCGGGGCTGAGGGTTGAGTCTCAGCCCGCCTTTTGTGGGACTTATGTCCTTGTCTTTGTGTCTTTTCTCCACTGTAGTGGAGGTACCTGAATCCCCCGAACTCAAACCCAAAGAGGGAGGTTGAGTCCCAGGTTGATTCGGGGGCCCAGAAGGCATGAGGGCTGTGGAGACAGCCTGTGCCTGAGAGGGGGAGGAAGAAGAAGTTGATTCCTGAGGCAACAAGCCCGCCAGGATCAGCTTGTTCTTCCTGTCCCTAATAGCTCGGGGATTAAAGGCCGCGCAGATTGTGCAGGCCGATGACAAATGGGCCGCCCCCAAGCATAAAACGCACTGAGTGTGGCCATCCGCCGGTGAAAGCTTATGGCCACACTCAGTACACTTTGAGAACACCGCCTTAGGCCCTTCAGCCATAACACCACTCACACCAAAAAACACACCCAAACACTAAGAGGGGGGAGGGTGAAAGGCGGGAACTAACAGAAAAAACTAGTTAGAAAGGGGGAACAAAGGTACCTAACTAACTACACTTTCGCTAACTAACCCAGGAAACTAAACACTCTCACACAAGAAAAGATTTTTTTTTTTTTTTTTTTTTTTTTTTTTTTACAAAAGAAGAAAAAGGTTCAATCTCACCAAAAAGCAAAGGAGCTCTTCAAAAGTAGCTGCTTCAGCCGCGGCAAAAAACGATCTGAGGTAATATAGCACATAGCAGGGGATTATGGGTAGGGGGAGGGGCTAGGAGCTCGGATCTTGTAGCTTGGAAAGCTGCCGTCTCGGATCCGAGATCGGATCCGATACCCACAGGTTGCAGAGCAAATGAAGTAACTACTTCAAATTAGTAGTTATAGCAAAAAGATTCACATATGTTGGGTTACATGCATAAAGTTAAAGTTGCATTAAAAAGAAGCTAAGTAACAATTTTACATTGATATAGTTCAATAGGTCAACAATAAAATATTTTTGTTTGTATAAAATTATGCAAATGCATAGTGGACACATTGGAGAGAGAGGTGTAATGCGGTACTAAGTATGGTCCTTTTGAGGATACATAAAGGGAAGGAAGACTAGGTAGGGTCATGGCAAGGGCAGGTTCTGGAATTGAGAAAATAAGCTTTTAGTTCATTTTTTTAAAGTGTGAGGTGTGGGAGACTGAATGTACGTCAAGGGGAAGTTTGTTCCAAGCATGGGCAAGGGAGTGTTTGTAGAGTAGTTTGCCTACTGACCTTTTTGGGTGGTAGATATCAAGTAATTGTTGGTTAGAAGTACGGAGGGTCTGGGATGGGATGTAGAGGGAGACTAAGGAAGATAGAGATGGACAGAAGGGAGGTTTATAAAGAATTGAGTGTAGCATATGAAACTGATAAGATAGTAGAAATTGGGGAAGTTCAAGCCATTGAAGAGAGTTTAAAGAAATGCAGTGGTGTGAGTTGTATGGGGAGTTAGTAACGAATCTGGCTATTTTATGGTAGGATATTGGTAAGAACTGGGGCGGCGTATAAGAGGGAGGGGAGGAAGAGTGCCTGGCCCAGGGTAAGTCTAGATTCAGGGGTTAGGAATTTTTTTGTTCCGATATAGCAGACCTAGTTTCTGTTTTTTTTTTTTATATATATATTGGAGTATGTGTAGATTGAACTTTAGTTCGTCATTGATAATGACCCCTAGGAGTTTTGTGTGGGTGTCAGGTTGGATAGTTGTATTGTTAGAAGATGTAATAAAAAATGAGGTTTTGTGATGAGAAAGAGAACGGGAAAGGAAAAGTAGGAGCTTGGTCTTTTTGGGATTAAGGATTGATAGGTTGTGAGAGAGCCATTGTTCAGTGGATAGTAAGGCCTGTTGGGTCAGGGTGTGTAGTTCAGAAATCTTATTTGAGATGGATATAAGTGTGGAGTCATCGGCATACTGACTAAGGGAGGATTCTTTCCATGAGGTGTAAAGATCATTGGTGAAGATGTTAAACAAAACGGGTCCCAAGATGGAAACTTGGGGAACACCAGTGGAGATGGGAAGGAAAGGTGAGGAGGATGATAGCCATTTGACAGATTGTTCCCTGCCAGATAGGTAACTATTAAACAAGGCAAGTGCGGAGGGGGATAGGTGGAGATTTGCGAGTTTGGATAGTAGTAGAGGATGAGAGACTGTCTCAAAGGCTTTGGAGAGATCTAGGAAGAGACAGGAAATGAGTTTATTGTTGTCTAGGGCCTCTGCAATGATATGAGTGAAGGCGAGGAGGGCAGTGGTGCTGCTGTGGTGAGGACGAAATCCATGCTGGGTAGGGATAAGTAAGTGGTGTGTGAGGAGGTGATTGAGAAGCTGTGAGTAAATACATTTTTTTAATATCTTGGAGAGGGGGGACAGAATGGCAATGGGTTGGTAGTTTGAGGGGTCAGTGGAGTTTCCACCTTTATGAAGAGGGATAGTGAAGAAAGATTTCCAAAGGGTGGGGACAGTTGATTCCAGAATAGATCGATTAATTAATATAGATATAGGATAGGCAATTGAGTCAGCAGCAAGTTTGAGGAATGTAGGAGATAGATTGTCAGTGGAAGGAGAGCAAGGTTTTAGCTTGAGTAGTAGAGATTTGATGTAAGTAATGGGAACTGGCTCAAAAGAAAATAAAGTTGTGTTAGTGGGACTTGGAGGGGTGGGTGTCGAAGCAGAGTTTGGCTTACAGGCTACCAGATTTAGGATGGAAGAGATAAAGTGTTTATTCAGGAGGGTAGCTGCTTCCTGAGAGGAAGAGTTAGGGTATGGGGAGGGATTAGAGGGCTTTCCAGGATAGAGGATGTTGTTGAGAGTTGACCAAAATTTTCAAGGATTGGATTTGTTGTTAAGCTGAGCAGAACTATAGTATAAGCTTTTTGTCATTAGTTGCATGTTTTTTGCAAGGTTCCACAGTTGCCTGTATTTTTGAAGAAAAGGTGGTTGTTAGTCCAGGTTTTCCAAGCATGATCTCTTTGTTTCATAAGGGACCTAGTCTCTTTGGAGAGCCAGGGAGCATGATTTGATTTTACTCTGATCTTCCTAGAGGGAGCTAAGGAGTTTAGAGTATTCATGAAGATGCTATTGAAAGTGCCTACAGCATCATTTAAGGGGAGGTGTTTTAGGGTGGACCAATCTATGTTGTGGAGAATGGAGTTAAATTGGGATGAATTGAAAGTCAATAGTTTTCGACAGTCTTTGATAAGGTGGGGTTTAGGAATATGACAGTAGTGTCTTAAGATGGTGGTAGGGAGATGATCACTGAGGGAGTCAGGTAAGGTGGTGTGAGGAACTGGTAAGGATCCAGTTAAAACAAAAAAAAATACATTCCCTTAAGTCCTCCTCACACTCGAGAATACAGATATCTGTGCAGTTACTGAGACATGATTTAAGGCAGCACAGTTCCCCGGCAGTGCAAGGTTTCTGTGCCTTCCACACTTTTAGACCAGTAGCTGCGCAGACAAAGACTAAAGGTGGAGGTGTCTCAATGTACAACATTAACAAGCACACCTCTAGGGTGGTCAAACAGGATGACATGCTGGACTTCCTCCATGTGCAGAACACCATAGACACAATCTTGTACCATATCATATCCAGCTATAGGTCACCCTCCATGCCCCAAGAAACTCACAATACATACTTGGACCTACTGGAGACACTTACCATCCAACTTAACACCCTACTCATGGTTTGTCAAAATTCCATGCCACTTCAAATGCAAAGAAGAAAGCAGTCTATGCTAAACTGCTCTCAGAAACTCTGTACAACCATATTAATGGCTGCACAGAGGCTGCTGTACCTACTAGAATCAAGCCCAGGGCTACCAGCAAAAAAAAAAAAAAAAAAACACTGCCTTGGTGGCATCCCAAATTAAATAGGATATACACAATGAAAGGGAAAAAAAACATTATGGCAAAAATCAGAAGGGTGACTCCCATTACGATAAAAAAATTCTCTCATCTAAGTAAATAAGCATGTAAGAGGGCTAATTAGGTCAATGAAAGCCACTGTGCATTTTAAGGTAGACTCGTAAAAGAAAACCATAAGACCTTCAACAGCTATGTCAGAAACCTCATGGACAGCGCACAATAATGTGCTGAACTGGTGCTACATTCACAGAGCCTGGTGATATAGTGAACCTGCTAGCAGACAAATTCAGTTCCAGCCATACCCACCTCACTCCAAACCATCCTCCCCTCCAACTATAACTAGGGAGCATGTACTGGCTGCCCTCACTAAAGGCAAGAACACAGCCTCAATGGACCCTAATAAAATCCCAGGAAGCCTCTTGAAAAGTTTAAAATACGGACTTATCAGGACTCCTGGAGTTATTATTTAACTACAGTCTTAAAACAGGTTTTGTGCTACATGAATGGAAGACTGCGACGGCCATCCCGCTTAATAAGGGAGGACTTTTAACAGATCCTGGAAACTACAGACCCATTAGCCTGACAAGTTTTATTTGCAAAGCCATGGAAGGAATTATGGAAATTATCAACAAGGATGTAGGAAACCTCCAGACACATCTCCTTTTGGCTCTGTACGAGGAAGGTGATGCTTACTGAATCTGGTGGGCTTCTTTGAAAAGATCACCAAGGAAATGGATGAGGGGAAACAGTACATACTGCTTACCCAGATATGGGTAAAGCATTTGATACAATACCCCACTTTAGTACTGTCAACAAATTTATGGAACTAGGCATAAACCCATTTATAACACCCTGGATAGCTAGCTGACTCGCTGATAAGACCCAAAAGGTTAGAACTGATGAGGTTACCTCCACAAAGAGGCTGGTCACCAATGAAGTCCCCCCCCCTCGAGGCTCTGTGGTAGGCCCACTCCTCTTTAGCATCTACGTCTCTGTCAAAGCCAATGTTAAAGGCCTCTGGTTAATCAAGTTTGCAAATATTGCAAACTAGAAGTAGTCACTGACTTCCCCCAAGATGAGAACACCCTTCAGAAAGGTCTAACACAAACACACACTTGGTACCAAAGCCATTGCTTAAAACTCAGTACCAAGAAATGCATTATAGTACCTTTTGGGAAGTCTACCACCCCAAGTAAAGTACAGTTTTGTACCTACCATAAATGTAGATGTTCGAGGATCCACATTGCTGCAGTCCTAACTATTGGGTAGTTCGCTGTCCAGTCGGCCCGAATACCAAAGTATACGGCTGACGTCGGTCACGGCGCATTAGACTGACGTCAGTACGTCAGGGTACTAATGAGCATGACCGACGTCATATCCTCAGTCTTTTCTTGCCCCAGATGTCAGAAGACCCTAAAAAGACAAGGTCAAAACCAAAAACTCCAAACATACCTGCACCAAAAATATATACAATATATACAAAAGTACCAGAATATAATCTCACCTACACAACCACCCCTAAACACAGAGGGGAAGGAGGGAGGGTAAATTGGACTGCAGCAATGTGGATCCTCGAACATCTACATTTATGGTAGGTACAAAACTGTACTATGTTCTTCGTTCCACATTGCTGCAGTCCTAACTATTGGGTAGAATCCCAAAGCAGAGGTAAGGGAGGCTGGCAAATCAGAAGGAAGCAGGAGCTGATAACATGCCTTGCAAAATAGCTGTGGCAAAACCAGCCCTAGACTTAGAGTAGAGAGGAAGGTGGTAATGCTTAGAGAAAGTATGCACTGAACTCCAAGTAGCTGCCTCCAAAATATCCTTAGTAGCCACCCCCCTTAGAAATGCTGTTGAAGTGGCAGTAGCCCTAGTGGAATGAGGCCTAATCCCAGCTGGAATCTCTTTGCCATGATGGGAGTAACAAAATGCAATGCAAAACCCAATCCACCTAGAAATAGTTTGTTTTGACACAGGCTTGCCCTGCGAACTCAAAGCAAAAGAAACAAACAACTGCTGAGACTGCCTAAAATCCTTAGTCCTGCTTAAATAATAACGCAATTGCCTGTGTACATCTAAAGTGTGCAAAATCTTTTCCCCTTTATTTTGGGGATCTGCATAGAAAGTAGGCAAATGAATAGTTTGGTTTAAAGCCACACTAGAAACCACCTTAGGCATAAAGGAAGGATTAGTACGTAATGATACCCTATCCTTATGAAAAATCAAAAAAGGCTCAACCGCCATAAGGGCCTGTAACTCAGAAACCCTTCTTGCAGAAGTAATGGCCAACAAAAAGCAGTCTTCCATGACAAGTATTTCAGTTCAGCAGTAGCCGAGGCTCAAAAGGTTGTAGAGTAAGTTTCTCCAACACAAAATTGAGATCCCAAGCAGGAGTAGGAGCTCTACGTGGGGGTCTTATATTCTTTGCCCCTCTAAGAAATTGCTTGAACAAAGGATGTGAAAACAATGGTGGGTCACAATCATAGTGAGCTGAAATTGCTGCAGCATGAATCTTAATGGAAGAGAAAGACAAACCTTTGTCCAATAACTCAGTAAGATATTGAAGAGCCACAGTCAAATTAGGCTCAAATCTCCAAATTGTTTGCTCCAGTCCAAAATAAAAATCTCTTCCATTTTTCTGCGTACACTTTCCTTGTACTAGGTCTTCTGGCTTCCATAATCACATTTAAAACTTGTTGAGGAAGTTGAGACCTGCTGTCTTTCAAAACAGAATATGCCAGGCTGTTAGATGAAGAGAGTGAAGCTTGACATTGAGCAGATGACCGTCCCTCTGAGACAACAGGTGTGGAATCAAGGGTAAAGGCCATGGAGGCTTCCTTACCAGACTCCTCAGTAATGGGTACCAGTGCTGCCGAGGCCAATCTGGAGCTATTAAAATCATCCTTGGCTTGTCTTGTCTGACCTTTAGAAGCACCTTTGGGAGAAGAGGCAGAGGTGGAAAAGCATACACATGAAGATTTTTCCAACTGAAAGAAAGAGCATCCACTTTCCAAGCTGTGTGATGAAATCCCTTCGTGCAAAACTTTGGCAGCTGGTGGTTTAGTGGAGAAGCGAACAGATCTATGTCTGGAGTTCCCCATGACACTGTCAATTTTTGAAATACATGATGATCCAGTTTCCACTCGTGGGGATCCATGATTTGTCTGCTTAACACATCTGCTAAGGAGTTCTGTGCTCCGCAGAAACCTTGCCTGAAGAGTTAGTTGCAAGCTGAGCGCAGTCTCCCATAAAATCATTGCTTGCCTGCACAATGGGTAAGAATGTGTTCCCCCTTGTTTGTTGATGTACCACATGACAGTTGTGTTGTCTGTTAGAATCAACACCTGCCCTGGAAGAAGTAACTCCTTGAAAGCCATTAATGCAAACTGGACTGCTAACATCTCTTTCATGTTGATATGTAGATGCTGTAGTCTGGCAGGCCACTTGTCTTGTATCCACTTTCCATCTAGATGAGCTCCCCAAGCAATGTCTGAGGCATATGTCGTTAGAATCTGACTTGCCTCTGGCCGGGTCACAGAGAGTCCCTTGTTTAGGTGACATTCCTGAGCCCACCACAAAAATTCCTTTTGAATGCAAGGTATTATTTGAATGACAGTGTCCAAATCCTGGCAGTGCTGTGTCCATAGATTTTGAGATACCATTGTAGCTTCCTCATATGCAGTTTGGCATTGGGAAGCACCAGAATACAAGATGCCATGAACCCTAAGGCTTGAAGGACTGTCCTTGCAGTCAGCCCGGACTGAAGAGATAGTTGATGGAAGTAACTGGAAAGATTCTTTTGTTTGTCCGGGGTTAAAAAGGCCATCTGGGCTGCTGTATTCAGTCTCACACCCAGAAAGCACATGTCTTGAGAGGGTACTAGACTGGACTTTATTTCCTTCACAGAATACCCTAGGCATCTTAGCACTGCTATGACATATTCCAAATGCTGTAGAAGGTCTTCCTTTTCTTGAGCCAGAATCAGGCAGTCGTCCAAGTAAGGATAGATTTGAATTCCTTTTAGCCTGAAGTAAGCTATCACTGGAGCCAGAACCTTTGTGAATACTCTGGGCAGTAGATAAGCCAAAGGGCAATGCAGAGAACTGATAATGAGAATTTCCAGCTCGAAAACGCAGATACTTCCTGCAACTTAGCCTTATAGGCACATGAAGGTAAGCTTCCTTGAGATCTAAAGTTACCATCCAGTGATCTTTGCCCAGCAGAGGTAAAAGCTGTTGTAACGTCAACATTTTGAACTTGGGAATGTCCAGATAAGTGTTGAGGATAGATAAATCCAAAATTGGTCTCCACGTGTTCCCCTTCTTTGGTACTAGGAACAGGCGAGAATAAAATCCCAGGCCCCTTTCTGGCACAGGAAACTGACTGAATGGCCCCTATTTGGAGCAACAGAGAAATTTGCTTGTGAGCCTCTGTTCTTTGTAGAGGAGGAATGTCTGGCATGCCTTTGAAAGGAGGCAAGGTATGGAAATAAAACCTGTAACCGTGGTGAATGATATCCAGAACCCATCTGTCTTGGGTAATTAAATCCCAATTTTCTTTGAAAAGAGACAGCCTTCCTCCCAGAGGTGCTGCCAGGCGAGAATGTACTGGCAGCTGAAAAGGCAGGTCATTGGGTCTGCTTACGAAAGGACTGACCCCTGCCCTCACCAGAAGTCTGAGCAGGTGAACTCCCTGTCCTAGGCCTAAAAGAACCCTGAGCTCTGCCCCTACCACGTCTAGACCTACCCCTAGACTGGGAATCATAAGCAGGATAAGTCCACCCCTTACTAGGCCAATTTCTACTAAACTTCGGAGGCTGCACCTGCAAAAAATCCTTAACAGTTTGCATAGACTTAGCCTTGTCCTCCATTTTCTTTAAAACTGCTTCCACAGGCGAACCAAACAACACATCAGACTGTAAAGGAGCATCCAAAATCCTTGTCTTAACATGCTCAGCTAAGTTCTGATCTCTCAACCAGGCGTGCCTACGAAGAACAGAACCAGTGGCAGCCACCCTCGAGGAGGCCTGCACAGCATCAAAACCACACTGCAAGGAATGCTTTCCCACTTGTTCAGAAACATGAACTAAATCCTGCAACTCTTTACACTCAATACCTTCAGCCAGAGCATCCACCTTAGACTTCAATTGTGAAAGGAGATAATTCTGATATTTTAACATATGAAACTGACAATTCAACGCCCTCATGGCTAAAGTGGAAGAAGTGTACACTTTCTTTCCCCATCTATCCAAAGCCCTTGCCTCTTTATCAGGAGGAACAGGATTTTTAACCACAGAAGCCTTCACACCTTTAGGCCCCTGAGAGACAGTTTCTGGGTCTGCCCTAGGACTCTTAAAAGATACTTATGGGCGTCAGGCACCCTATAGTACCTATCCGGTTTAACTGGGGCAGGAGGCAAAGAATCAGGATTTAGTGAAGCCTCTGCAAAAACATCTTCTACCACATTCAGAACAGGAGGGATAGCTAAAGGCCTATGCTGGGGTAAAAACAAGAATTCTCTAAGCCTCTTCCTGGAATCAGAGAAATCTTGACCTTCCCATTTAAAATGCTCCCTCATGGAATGCAGAGTCTCTGAAAAGAAAAATCCTCAGGAGGCGAAGCTGAAGGAGTAGAATCATCCACATCAGAATCAGAATAAGGAGGATACTCCTGCAAGTCTTCAGCCGAAGTCTCAGAAGCCTCCGAACATTGCTCAAAACTCTCAAACTCAGGTTCCACCCTAGGCCTCTTATCAGGAGGGGGCATAGAACCTCTAATCATAGTAATCAAATCCTCTGCCATTTTTAGCATATGCTTCTTAGGCAAAGACCCTGAAACACTCGGAGAAACCCCCACTGAAGCTAAAGTAGGCCTGCCTCTTAAAGAAGCCTTGGCAACAGAAGGCGAGGCCCTAACCACCTTAGGAAGAGAGGGAAGAACAGCCACCTGAGAAGCCCCTTCAGCCTGGCCTACTTCCTGAGAGGACACATCCTGTAACAGTAAAGTTTCTCCCTGAGACTCCAAAGAAACTCCTGGCAGAACCTCCGGCTCCACTGAGCCCTCTAAAGAACTGAAGTCCGGGACTGTCGGTTCTTCCACTCTAGGCTTCGCTGCTTTGTCCTTGCGCTTTTTGGCTGAAGCGGGCGTCGGAGCATCCGACGGCATTTTATAATTACAACGCTTCCCAAACACTAACCTGGCACAGTCTAACCTTCTCTTAATAGTGCGTTTGTTAAATCTAGCACAAGAGCGGCATCCAACAACGTCGTGCTCAGGCCCTAAACAAGGTATACACAAAGTATGGTAATCCCTATGAGGTATCTGTTTCCCACAAGAAATACAGTTATTCACTTTTTCTGACATCCGGTTAAATACTGAGGCAAGAAAAACAAAATATTCCCAACGGGTACTTAGCCAACTTTGATTCGGTCTGAAACTCTGACTTCAGAAACTTTCAGAACGCCAACCTGCACTCGCAAAACTGCTTCTGCATCGGACCATGCGGCAAAAAAGACTGGGGATATGACGTCGGTCATGCGCATTAGTACCCTGACGTACTGACGTCAGTCTAATGCGCCGTGACCGACGTCAGCCGTATACTTTGGTATTCGGGCCGACTGGACAGCGGACTACCCAATAGTTAGGACTGCAGCAATGTGGAACGAAGAACATCTATGTCATCAATAAAACACCCTTAAACATTGATTCACAAGTCAGGGATCTGGGAACTTGTGGTACATAGTAACCTAGCCTTCTACCAACATGTGTCCAAGGTAGTAAGAAAATCCTTCTATGCTGCTCAACTTATAAACAGGGGCATGGTGTCTAGGTCCAGAGAGGTCATCACGCCACTGTTATCAGCCCTCATCAGACCCATCATAGAGTATCATGCTCCCTTTCTTTATTTATCTGACTAGACATATGCAGCAAATGGGACATCAACAAAGGTTCCTTACAAAAAGAACAGGGAGTAAACACAATGTTATACGCTGATTGCCTCAAAGCTCAGTCTTTCTACTCGGTAAAATACAGACTTATGACAAACCATCTTTGCATGGTATACAAGACATCCCTGGACCTTGCTTTGATGAACTTTTTGCACATTCGCATAACAAACAGCATCAGAGCTACTAAATTAAAAGACCTAAATTTTGCTTGCAACATTAACAGGACATGCTGGAGGGACAGTTATGTTTCTCAGAGAATTCCTATTCTCTGGAACAGGCTCCTCATACATGTGAAGCAGAGCTCCTCCCTGTCCTTATTTAAGTCCAACTTGGATCAGTGAATGGGTAACTGGAAATTTACTCCTGGTTTGGCTCCTATGTCAGTGATGGACAGAGGCAGTCAATAAATCACCTCAACATAAATCATATTTGTGGGTCACATATGGGTTGCATAACAAAGCTTATAAAGATCCCAGTGGTCGTTAGCCTAGTGTATACCTATGAACTTAGCATCAACCACATAGCCTCACAAATCTGAAGCTTTAATGCTGTCATCAATAAGAGCTACCCTTCTATGGAACAGAAAATGTAAGGGCTGCTATCTGTTTTACTTGCAGTACAAGAGATGAAGTGCTGCCATACAATCCAACAATCTGATCAAGCTGTACCTGCACCATACAATCTGTATGAAATTAAACAAGCATTTTGTAATCATGAGAAGCTGTGTTTGATAGCAGTGCTCATTGCCGTCTCACAATCTTACATTGTGCAGGTAGAAGACAGCTCCAAGTTCTATCATTTCAACCACTTCATACAACTGGTTGCACCTGCTGCTGTGAGAGGCAATACACAACAGCATAAATCTCAAATGTCCTTGACTTTGCCTCAAATTTATGACATTTACCTAGTAACAGTTTTGATTTTCTGGTAAATACCTGAAGATTACAATCAGTTGTTAATGCCAAACATCAGTTTTTCAGGCTTCTTGCCGTTCAAAAAATGCAAGTTGACACAAAAACCTATAGTTCTGTTAGCCTTATAAGTGAATTAGAGAAATATTTAAAAACTATTCTTGATTCTTGAGCACAGACATACATAACTCTGGGGCATTGCCTTAGTAATGCCAGCTGGAGATGTTTATATTATAGATCTGGTGGCAGCCATAGCTTTTAAGTGAGATTATCCCATTTTACAGCACAGAACTCACTAAATCAAGCATGCTAGGCTTGGTGTGATAAAGGTATTTGTGGATACTTCATATACTGCATTGAGGAAACCACGCTGAAGCCCCATGCACTCTAAAATGCCTTCATAGTTCCTCTGTAGTGCTCCCTCACTTTGCATTTTGAGTGTGTGTGTGTGTGTGTGTGTGTATCCATGCATGTACATACGAGTGACACAGCTGTTCCAGCATGGCTTGCACAACATCTGCTGGGTGGGGCTTTTCATTTCACCAGTATCTGTCAGCTCTTGCCCCAATAATCAGAAATTAAAAACAGACATATACACACAAGCATACACAGTTTCCTAAAGAAGAAGAAAGAGCATCTTCTTTTGCAGAATTTGAAAGCAATGCTTCAGAGACAATGGCAAATATACATGCAAATGTTTCCTACTTAAGAGGCTAAGGAAATTTGGTACTTTTCCGTTATCGGGGCAACACTTTGAATGCGACTGTTCAGCTCCAATTTCAACCCACAAATATTCATAGACTGCCTAAAGGTAACAGATTGGTTACCCTTAAAAACCTTGCCTCTCAACAATGCCGTTGATTACTTTAATAAAATCTTCCTGAACCTTCTTAACAACCTTGCTCCACTAAAAACTAAAACAGTTAAAACTTCATCCTCCCCTTGGTTAACCAAAGAAACTAAACAAATCATGCACTTAAGAGACAAAAAGTGGAAACTTTGCCACAAAAATAAATTACCACATGTCCTAACACAAGTCAAACAACTCTGTAACACTGCAAAAAAGCTAATAATCAGGGATAGAAAAATAATACTACAATAAACTTCAATCAGAAAACTTATCCAACCCAAGAAAATTCTGGGACTCTATCTCCTCCCTTCTCCACCCAGGCAATAAGGATAATCTATCCCCTAACCTAAATCTTACTGATCTAGAAAATGCCTCTTTAATACCTTCCTCATAGAATCCATAGCAAAACTCAACACCACCTTCTCACATCACTCTCAACCTCCTCCCCCAACCAACCACTCTACATTTCCACACAATCTGACTACCCCAATACTCCTACTTTTAGCTTCTCTACTGTCTCTATAAGCAAAGTAAAGAAGCTCCTCCTTCAACTCAAACCATGCTCCCCTGCCCCAGATAACCTACCCATAACTTTCATCAAATTGTCTGCAGACAGCATTCCCCATCCCATCTCTATCTGAATAAACCGATCCATACTAGAATCATACATTCCCCCACTATGGAGACATGCCTTTATCATTCCACTCCATAAAAAAGGCAAAAACACTGACACTTCTAATTTTCAGCCCACAGCCATCCTATCCCCACTATCAAAAATTATGGAGAAATGTACTCAATCCCAAATTATGTCCTATATGACCCAAAACAACCTAATAACCACTACACAAAATGGTTTCCGTCCCGGGCATAGTACCATCACTGCCCTCCTCTCCTTTCTAGACTCCATAAACCTTGCTCGCGACTCTAGCAAAATAGTTTCTACTCTGCTCCTTGACCTCTCCATAGCATTTGATACCGTTTCTCACCCCTTACTATTATCCCAACTCTCCTCTCTCAACCTCTCCCCTGCTACCATTACCTGGTTCACCAGCTACCTCTGAAAGACAGCAAGCCGTCAAATGGAAAAAACTCACTCTCTTCCTTTCTACACACCCCTACCAGAGTTCCCCAGGGTTCCATCCTAGGCCCCCTCTGCTTTAACATCTTCATTAATAACTTCCACCAGTCTCTCTCCAATGCCACACTAATTCAATATGCTGATGATTCGACTATTATTTTTACAGCAGACACCCCCTCCGACCTATTTCTCAAAACTCAGTTAGCCTTCTCTAACAATGAATCATGGATGCATAGCAATCACCTCATTTTAAATGCCAATAAAACAAAGTTAATGATCGTTTCCCCATCCAAAAACACCAATATAGACAAAAACTCTTTTACAGTGACTGCTCAGAATAACAGCCCCATAGAAATAGTATCACATATCAAACTACTCAGTGTCATAAATGATGAAAATCTAAAATTTGACATCCATATTCAAATTAATATAAAAAAAACTCACCAAAAACTAGGTCTCCTGTATAGACACAATCATTTCATTATCCCCTCCACCAGATACACCCTTACCTCTACTTACCTTCTTCTTTCTTATGTATGGTACCCCCGATTCACTAATCTTCAGCTAGGCTTACAGGCCAAGTTGGAACCCTGTTACAATAAAATCTCCAAATTTGCCACTAATTCCAGAAACTCGTTGCATCACTGTCTCTCTCTCTCCACTCCCTGAAATGGCTTGAACTTCCTAACTACCTCAAACTCCTTTGACTTACTACTGCTCACAAGCTCATATTCAAACCTTCTAGTTGTCCTTCTCTATCCAACTCTTTAATTCCCTACATTCCCAAACATTCCCTAAGATCAGAAAACCACAATCTTCTAAACATATATAAGCCTCGTCAACCCCTTGCCCATCTACTATTATCCTGCTCCCTAGCTAAACTTTCTCGCTACCACCCTTCGAAATACTCAGAGCCACTCAAACTTCAAAACTCTTCTCCAATCTCACCTCCTTTAAAAATGGGAATGTTCCTGTACCCCTACCACATAATCTCTAACACCATCGCCCATGCACTATATACCTCAACCTTCTATCTCTGCGCTGTCTTACTCTTTGCCTCTACTTCCTCTCCTACTCTATACCTCAAACTTCCCCCTTAACCCACTCCCTTTTTCCACTATATACTACCTTTTACCTCTCCCACTTCACCTTCTTCTCTCTGTCCTCTCCTCATATTTCTATCTTTGTGTTTCCTACATGAAACTCCAATCAGAGACGTAAAAGTACAGTAGTGTAACTAAATTTACCATAAACAGTGGATGTTCTAAAAGATCACTGTTGCAGTAGCCTCAGTTATTTGGGTTATATCTTGCCTAGAATATGACCACTGTCCAGCTTTTGAAGGTTTCAGGGTATCTAACACACTATAACTGCCAAGACTCGGGACAGCCACTTATAAAGACAATGTGGGCAACAAAAGTTTCAGACCTTTCTTGCCTCAAGAAGAGAGGCAGAGCCCTGAAATGAAAAATGCTATGAAGGGAAAAAACAATAGTAAAAGATAGAACATTACATACACACGAGTATATACCTCCACACACTGGCAATACAGCACAACAAAACAAGGGGGATAGAGGGAGGGGAAGGGGAAAGCTAATGGGACAGCTACTGCAACAGTAATATATTATTTTTATTTATTTATAAATAAATAATTTATTAAAACACATATTAAGTTTACTTACACAACTGTACTATGTTAAACATTAGATTTATGGTGCAGTAGCCTAAGCTACTTGGGTATATTACCACAGCTTAGGATCATATGAGGAGGAGGAAAGAATTCAAGAATCCAGGAGCCATGGAGAATGGCCCTAGAAACGTTTGTTCTGGACCTGGAAAAGTAACCCTCTTTGTAATGCTTTGTGAAAATATGTACAAAGGACAAGCTGCTGCTTCAAGAATACTTCTACAGGCCATCCGTTTCCAGAAAGCCACAAAAGAAGTCAAAGCCCTGGGAGATTAGGTACAAACCCTGCCAGGAAGTGACTTGTCATGGTGAGAACAGCAAAAAGAAATAGCCTGAGACAACCATCTAGAAACTGTCTGCTTTGACACTGGTTGTCCTGTTTTCTTACCTTCATATGAAATAAATAGCCAATCAGCATTTCTGAAGGATTTAGTTCTGTCGAAGCAGTTTCTATGCATGTGGACATCAAGAATATGTAGGATTCTTTCTCCCTTCTTTTTTTTTAGTTCTGGAAAGAATACAGGTAGATTAATAGAGTGACATAAAAAAGGATTTGTTCTCAAGGAAACCCTACCATTGTTGAAAATGAGATAGGGTTGACTTACCATAAAAACCTGTAACTCATTCTTCTTTCAGATGTCAGTGCAATGAGTTGCACAATTTTATAGGCCAAGAACCACAAATCAGCCCAATGACCTGGTTCACATAGAAGAATTGCTAATTTTTCAAGCACAAAGTTAAGATCTGAAGAAGGAGTTATCTGTTTGCCAGGTGGACAGATATGTAAACCTCCCTTTAAAAACTGGTCGACTTGAGGACAGGTAAAACAGATGGGGCTAAGGGTAGACAAGCAGAAATTATGACATATTAATGTTTACAGCCAACTAAGAAAGGCCAGAGAACAATAACACACACAAATAATAACAATAACAAATGAGGTATCCTGGGCAGCTGGAAAATCTGTTTCACTTTCAGATATAAGATTTTATAGTAGCATTTTTTTAGACCCAGCACTGGAATCCAGAAAAATAAAAGGGGTGTTTGATGCTGAGACCACACTGACTTGAGGTATCAATGAATTTGTTTCATGAGGTCTGGCCAAGGGAATGATGGTAATCAGAAAAGCCATGAAACCCAGAATCCTGAGAAATTCCTTGGCAGATACCAGAGATTGATTGGAAAAGCCCAGAAATATTTCTTCATACGGTTCTACTTTTTTTAGTGGAAGAAAAGCTCTTTCTCAGGAAGTATCAAGAAGATATTCAAGAAACACTATTTTTTGTAAAGGGATGAAAGAATATTTTTCACATTTGACTTGAAACCCAAGACCAAGCAAGAGCTTCATGACACTTGTAATACAATCTTGACAGCTGGATAGAGTCTGCAAATATAAGGCAGTCATCCAAATATATAAAGATGAGAATGCCTTGAAGTCTGCAGTAAGCACTTACTGGAGCCAGACACTTGGTAAATACCCTTGGAGCACTGGATAGACCATAGGGTCAAACAGAGCCGATAGTGTAAAGCCAGATATGGAAAATCTTAAACATCTGAAATCTTTGCCAACAGGAATGTGATGGTAATCATATTTTAAGCCTAACTTTACCATAAAAGAATTAGAGGTACCAGAGTTTGGAGACGGAATATTTTGAACTTTGTGAGTACAACAAAAAGATGGTGAAAGAAGTGGTCTACCATTGGACTAGTCTACAAGTTCCCTCTTCCCTTGGCATCAGAAAAAACACTGAATAAAAATCTTTGCATTTCTGATCTGAGGGTACTAGTTCAATGACCCCACAACAAATCTAGAGTAAACAGGGATGTTTTGTTTACAGGATGAGGAGGAAGCCTTTGAAAAGGAGGAGGGGGCCCCCTATGACATTTGTATCCCTGTTGAATGACTTTCAGAAACCATTTGACTGAAATAATCTGATAACACAGGAGAAGATGGAGACCTAGACTGAGGGGGGTAGGGGGTAGGGTCAGGACCAAGTGAGCAGCTATTCAGACTTTTTAGTCTAGTCTTTGTTCTGGGAGGCTTTCCTATGTCTTTTAGAGACTTCTTGTAATTTTTTAAAATACTGTTTATTAGCATCTTCTTGCCTGAGCTGCTTTCTAAAAAAGGGTACAGTTAGAGACAAAGTTTATTAAACAAAGAAAAGGAGGGTTAGAAGTGTGAACTGATTTCCTCCTTTCATCAAATCTTTTAAGGACTTCGGCAGCTGAATGGCAAACAGAACATCCTTTTCAAGGGGAGAATTTAAAATATCAGACTTAATATCTTCAGGCAAGTTCTGCAAAAGTAACATAAGATATATTCTCATAACTGACCTTGTAGCAGCAGCTCTGGAGACCTTAAGATAAGAAATGTTTAGTTACATCAGGACCAGATACAACTAAGGTATTCAATGAATTCTTTACTGCAGAAGAAGGAAGATTATCAGTTAAGCTTCACTCATTCTCAAAGGAAGTCTATACAAATTTTAACGTGAGCCTGGCAATTCAAAATTCTTCAAGATAAACTAGCAGAAAAATTGACTTTCTTTCGAATCCATCAAAAGCTTTCCCATCCATATAAGGAGGAATGGGTTAGCATTAACAATCTGCTCAGCAGCAGAACTTTTAGACAAGGAAATAACTGCAAGGTCTGCTTTAGAATTAGCAAAAGGGAAGTTAATTAATCACCATAATGTTTCACATGTGTTGTCCATCTCGCCTTCATTCCTAGCTGGTTGGGTTCAGAACTGATCCTCGGTTCCGACTCAGCTGTATATAAAAGCTCAAGGTCTTCTACTAGCTCATGGCTAAAACCCTATTCCCATCATGCCCTAGGAAAGCACCTCAGATCTTGTTTGCTGATATAAAGAAGGTACCACATAAAAACTATCGAATACCTCATAGAGCAATCAAGAAGGTCAGAGAACATTAACCGCCAATTGTATCGGCTCAGTCTTCCAGGAGACAAAGGCTGGAGGAAAGTGGGTGGGATGAAAGAATGAAGGCGAGATGGACAACACACATGGAACATTATAGTGAGTACATAACTTCTTTATGTGATGTTGTCCTATCTCACCTTCATTCTAAGCTGGATGGGACAGTGTCCCTACCACCATCTTTCTTGGGTGGCTCAAGGGAGAATATTCTTAAGAACAAAGGAGGCCCTGTTCCTGGAGGCCAAATACACTTTGTAACGAGTGATAAAGGTATGAGTCCTTGCCCATGTTGCTGCAGCACAAATGGTATCAATTGGTAGTCTCGCCCAAAAGGCAGAAAAGGTTGCAATTGCTCTTGTAGAATGACCTTTTACTTTATGGGAAAGTTCTTTGTTTTGAGATTAGTAAGTAAAGGTAATACAGTCCAACAGCCATTTTGAAAGTGTGACTTTAGACACAAGAGCACCTTTCTTTGATCTGAAAAGGATACAAATAATTGGTCAGATTTTCTGAAGTCCTTTGTCCTATGTAAGTAGAAACATAATTGTCTATGCACATCCAGTTGGTGTAGCATGTACTCTGCCTTCTTGCCATAGCTGGGGGAAAAAATGGTAGTTCTATGGATTGGTTTAAGTTAGATTCTGAGCATACTTTGGTTAGAAAGTATGAATTTGTTCGTAGGGATACTCTCTTTGTGGAAAAGCATGTAGGGGGACTTTACTGATAAAGCTTGTAGCTCTGAAACTCTTCAAGCAAAGTACTGGCATCAAAACAATAGTTTTCCAAGTCAAATACTTGAGATCACAGGATGATGTAGATTCAAATGGGGGAAGAATCAAACTGAATAAAACAAAGTTTAGGTCCCATGGTGCTAGAGAGGCTTTAATAAAAGAGTACCTTTAAGAAACGGCCTTACAAAGTTTGTGGGACATCATATTGGGACTTGATTCACCTAGATGTAAATTAGATATAGCTCTGCCTTCATTAAACAGCTTTGCTAAGAATTCAAGAATGGAAGCTATGGCAGAGAAGGGGTCAATGTGATTATTCAAGGCCCGTGAAGAAAACTTTTTCCATTTGCTCATATATAACTTTCTTGTCTAAGCCTTATGAGATGGGATCAGGATATGTTTAACTGACAAAGAAAGGTTAGGGAGCCTGGCCATGTTTGGAATCAGAGCAGCCAATCTGTCAATTTGAGGGTTTGAAGGGAGGGGTGGAGAATCCTTGATGCACAAGTCAGGAGGTCTGCAACCGGGTCCTGAATCCACGGCTCCTCCTGGAGATGAAGCCAAAGGAAAGGGAACTAGATTTGACGAGGCCAGTATGGGGCAATGAGTATCAAGTTCCTTCCCAAGGAACTGGCTTTCTGAAGAACTTTGGGTATCAATTGGAAGGAAGGAAAGGCATAGAGGAGACCCAAGGGCCAATCGTGTACACGTGTATCCCTTGGTGACTCCTCCAGAGGGGGGATAAGGACAAAGTAGCTACTGCATTTGGCATTCATGGATGTAGCAAAAAGGGCGCAGCACGGCTGGCTCCATTTCTGGAAAATCTTTTCCACTTCTTCTTCTTTTAGGGAGGCATCAGAATAGCTCTGCTGAGTCTGTCTGCTATCACGTTGGATTTCCCTGGGATGTGTGTTGCTATCAGAAAGCATTGGGAGGAGGTTGCCCACTGCCATACTCTCAGGGCCTCCCGAAAAAGGGGGTATGACCTGGTTCCTCCTTGTTTGTTTATGTACCACACAAGTGACATGTTGTCTGTCTGTATTGCAATAGTTCCTAGCGGAAGAGCGTCTTGGAATGCTTGCAACGCTAAAAGCACAGCTCTCATCTCTAGGACATTGATGTGCAAATGGGCCTCGTGATCCTGCCAAGTGCCTTGGACTGTCCTTCCCAGATAATGCCCCCCAACCCCCCCCCCCCAATCTGGGAAGCACCTGTGGTCACTGTGGCTAAAGGCTGTGGAAGAACAAGGGGTCGATCTAATGTCACATCAGTGGAGTGAGGTCACCAATGAAGGTCTTTCTTGCAAGATTCTGTTAACAATATTTGGTGGGACATGGGTAGTTACTGCATGGACCATTGAGTGAAGAGTAGCCACTGCATAATTCTCATATGCAGACATGCTAATGGAATCATGGTTATTGCTGCTGCCATGGTCCCCCAAGACTTTCAGGACTGTTCTTGCTCATACTATTTTCTTGGAGAGTAGGTTTAGGGACCTGATGTCATAGGACTTCATTTCGGAGGGAAGTTTTGCCATCATTTTTGTTATATCTAGATCTGCTCCTATAAAAACGATATGCTGACATGGCAACAAGGCAGACTTTTTGTAGTTTATTGTGATTCCTAGGTGAGAGCAGAGATACAAGGTGGTGTTTCTCGCTTTCGATAGTAGATGTTTGGTGGTGTCAGGAGCCACCAGTTGTCTAGGTACGGAAACACTAGGAATCCTAGGCATCTCAAGTGAGCCTCTACTACTGCCATACACTTCGTGAACACCCTGTAAGCTGTAGTGAGGCCAAAGGGCAGAGGACGGAACTGGCAAAGACTGGCTCCCAGCCGAAAGCGCAGGTGCTTCTTGGATCACGTGTCCATTTTTATATGGTAGTACGCATCTTGGAGGTCTATTGAGCACATCCAATCATCTTGTCCCAGAAAAAGGAGTACTGACTGCATTATTACTATATGGAACTTTGACTTTCTTAGTGATTTGTTCAATTTGTTGAGATCCAGGATGGGTCTCCAGTCCCGTTTTCTTTGGAACTAAAAAGAACCTTGAGTAAGTTCTGGATCCATTCTTGTCTGTGGGGACTGCTTGGATGATTCTTTTGATTAGCAACTTTTATATTTCTAGAGTTGCCTGTTCCCTTTGACTGGGTGGAATGTCTGGGATGTTTTTCGTGTTTGGGACGGGGAAGGAATACAGAATGGAGTAAGCTCTGGATAGGATACTTTGTACCCATTTGTCTTTTGTTACTGTTAGCCAGGCTTCGGGATACAAAGATAAGCATCCCCCGACTGCCTCCAGACATGGACAGGCAGGTCTCCTTTCAGGAACGCTGAAAGGGCTTACCAAGGAAAGATTCCTTGCTGCCCTGGTTTTGCGGACCCCCTCTGCCGCATGGTTGGCATCTTCCATTAGCACTTCCCACTCTGCCCCTGGGGGAAGAATCACCACATGCGTCCTGGAAAGATCTCTGGGATTTTCGAAATCACATTTTTCCTCCTTTCTGACACTTTGAGTAAGTTCTGGTAAGTAGGGAAAAATGGGCTCCAATGGCACAGAGAGTCTTTCCTTCTTGTTTACACTTGGTTAGTGTGTCTTTGCCTTTTGACCCATACAAAGACAAGCCATCGAAAGGGGCGTTCACAAAAGAAGACTTAAAGGATTCTGCAAAGTCACACAAGCACATCCAGGAATGTCTCCTTAGGAAAATTCCTGAACCTGCTGCCCTGCTCGCTCCATCTGCTGCATAAGAAATGAGCTTCATGGAGGAGTTGACCACTCAGGTTAAGGTGGAGAACTGAGAGAAAACCTTGTCTGGTACCCCTTCAGCTAGTGAACCTTGGTGAGTATCTCCAAGCTCTTTCCGGAGATATCGCTGAAGTCTAGTAAAGTGTGTCAGATAATTCAGTGATCTCAGAGTAAAACTCGCTGAAGAGAAGATGCACTTTCCATAACTGTCCATCGTATGAGACTCTTTGTTTGGCAGATGGACGTAAGAGGACATCTCTGAAAGTTCCTTTTTAGTGGCTGCCACCACCACCATAGCATCTGCTAGGAATCCCTTGGTAAGAAATTCCTTGTCTGTAGGTAAAGTGATGAATTTGTTTGGCTTCCAAGTAACATGTTCCACTGATGCTGGAGACTCCCACTCCTTTCGACAAACTGTATCAGCCTGTCGAATGGTGCAGACACCCAAGTGGCAGAAGCGTGAGACCCAAAAGCCTTCAGGTATAAGGACTCCTCCTCAGAAGGGTTGATGGGCTTCCAGCTGCCTCTCTGTTAAACTATTTCCAGGATGTCTGAGAAAGAGACATCCTCAAAGGGTAACTGTGTGGACCCTTCTGAATCCTCAAGGTCTATATCTGAAGTGATGGACTCCTCTGGGGAGTCTAAATGCTTCCTTTTACATAGCCTCTTCTGAGGGACCTCTTCAGAATGGTATTCTGGAGAGGTTTTGAAAGAGAGGGGGGGTCACTCAATGGGGCATCCTGTGGCCTAGGGTCTCTGCATACCTGTGGATGCAATGATACCGAGAGAGACACTGGTGCCTTTGGGGGAAGAATGTAATGACCCGAGAGTGGACCTGTCTGTGGAGATAGCACTCTCCTCATCACCTCAAAAGCCCCCTACCCCTGGTCCAAGGAGACTCCAAGAACCAGAGCTAACTTCGGATCCGACAACTGTCCGATCTGACTCTCCTCCCCGGACCCGACTGGAGAGCATCGGCTCCTAGACTCCTTGAGTTCGGATGGAACCAAGGATGTCACAGTTGTTGGAACCAAAGATCCTGTGATAGGTCTCGGCTCTGATAGTTCCACTATGATCAGTTCTGGACATTCTGGCTCTAAGGTCCGGTATTGGATCGGAGGAGGAATTGATGGTGAAGGGGTTGGCTTGGTCGGTTCTGAAGCTCTCTGGGATTGATCCAACAACAGTTTGGTGAGTGCTGGTGTCCTTAACAGCCTCTGCACCATGCAAGCCACATCATCGCACAGGCTCCTGGAAGATCGAGAGGAGGGAGCTGGAGAATTGCATCAATGGAGACTTTAAGGTGGGAGATACCGGTTCCAATTCCAGGAACAGCCTAGCAAATGAAATTTCATTGGCACCGATAGTGAAGCAGCCGAAGTAGCAAGCTTCTCGGGTCTGACAGCCTTTGCGTCCAGAGCTGAAACTTAAGGTAATTTTTTTAGATGGCTCCAACTGAGCGCTTGAGGAAGATGACCTTTTCCCCAACTTATCAGACTTAGAAGAAGGGGATTTACCCAATTTAGAAGGACCTTGGCCATCTTCTATCGCATCAGAAAAAGGGGTCTTTCGCAGGCCTCTCAGAATCAACATGTTTTTTCTATGTTTTTTCTTTCTAGCAACACACTATGACTAAATGAGTGACAAATGGCACAGTACTCTTGCAAATCTCCGAGACAGTACACACAAATTGTATGTCCATCAGTAATGGACATTTTTTGACCACATTTAACACATTTTTTTAAACCCAGAGGTTTTAGATTCCTTAGAATCCTTTGATGCCATAATACTAGTCAGCAACCACAAAGGAAAGCAACAAACAACAATATTCTAAATATATAAACTATATTACCATTTTTTTTTAAACAAACGATTAGAAATAAAAACATTTAGACAAGGAAAAAAGCCCTCGAATTTAAATGGGCTAAGGACAACTCTATCTAACCACAGAACAAGAAAAAAAATACTTAGATTCAAAAAAAGGAAGTGCTAAAGGCTGTTCTTTAACCTAAATGAACTAGCCCTAGGGAAGGAAAGCCCTCTAACTAAAATGGGCTTCCAATTATCAGACTGAAAGACATAGGGGGAAAAAAGGCCTTGCGACGAAATGACGGCCAACAGCAGTGAAAAAACTCGGGGGGGGGGGGCTCACCAACTACACAAGAAGTTAAATCAGTAAATATTAAAGAATTAAACAGTCAGAAATAGCTAACAGTAGTTTAATAATATCAAGAAAAAAATCTACTTGGCCAGAGCCAGTAGGAGAGCACCTGATCTTGTTTAGAGGCAAACGAAATCTGGGGAGTTTTCATAGGTCATGATGGGATAAGGTTTTAGCCACGAGCTAGTAGAAGACCTCGAGCTTTTGTATAAGGTCGAGTTGGAACGGAGGATCAGTTCCGAACCCAACTAGTTAAGAATGAAGGCGAGATAGGACAACATCACATCATATATTTACAAGCCTGAGGTACTTTTTATAACCCATCATACTTTTATTTAAGAGCAGGAGGCTGACTATCAGGCGTGATGCACAAAGTTAAGGAAACATCCTCCGAATTAGATAAACATGATAGACAGCTACATGCTGCACAACATCAAGTTGCAATACATCATAATGCATGCTGGGAAATAGGTATTTTATTCTGTTCCCATTGAAGTACCTCTTTTATTTTAGATAAGGTCTCAGAAAAAAGAAAACTATTCTAGAAGGAAATCTGAAGTAATAATTTCTTCAGAATCAGGATCTTCAGCTTGTGGATAAAACACTGAAGACACTCCTTATTCCATTCTCTGTTCTTCTGAATGGCGAGAATCAGTATCATAAAGAGAGAGAACTTTTTTTGGAGTACAGGAAGAAACAATTTGAAACATTAAAAGCAGAAATTAATTCCTTAGCAAGTCCCAGCAAGTCTTCGCTGTTCATAACAACAGGAGAAGAAGCATTCTTATTTTTTTGCCTGACTCCCTGGGGGAAAAGATGGCAGGGACACTATCCCAGGGATCAGGCATCCTAGAATGGCTATGCAACAGATTCTCACAAGCTTCTTCCCCTGGGATTGGAAAGTATGGTTTTCCCTTGCCCAGTGAGGACAACCCTTCAGTCATAGAGGATGCATTAACTCCTGGTCTGTATTGGCTTCCCAATGAGCTACACTAGATTGGTAGACAGCGATGAATAGTCAGAGAAACCAAGTCTGGCCACAGCAGAGGCGCCCAACAGCAGCAGTGGTAGTGAGGGAGCCAGTCTGACACCCAAAGATTTCCTGGTAGTTTTCTTCTTCTTGTGGACAGGGAAATGAAGAACCAATGAGAATGACAGCTGTCCCATGGTTCAGTCAAATAAGAAGCCTAAAAGATGGGTAGCAGAAACAGTGAGAAGTCAGTAAATGTCCTGACAGAAAATAAAAGATTTTGTGGTAAAAAAAATAAAATTATAGTTCCCAAAAGCACAATATCCTACCCCTTAACAGTTTAACTAAACATGAAAAAGTACAAATTAAGAAGACTGTAACAGTTTTGTCACACAAGTACGTACA
The DNA here is from genome assembly GCF_019279795.1 of Protopterus annectens. Lineage (NCBI taxonomy): Eukaryota > Metazoa > Chordata > Ceratodontiformes > Protopteridae > Protopterus > Protopterus annectens. The sequence continues at coordinate 119,769,753 of NC_056728.1, read as the reverse complement.
AATAAAAACTCCCCTACAACCCAACAATTTATGACAGTGCATAAAAAAAGAAAAAAAAAACTTTTCCTTTTTCCTACTTAACAATAAAACTTTTTCTACAAAAAATGCACAGTTTTCAGAAAATTAATAAGTGGAAGGTTTTTCCTCAAAAGAGTACTTAACTGCTCAGCCCTGAAGGATCACTAGCTGACTGCCATTTCCCTCAGGTCCTCAGAGGCAGTGCACTTCAGCTGCAAGAAATCTCTAGAGTTTTTGGGGCCCACACTGCATTTTTATACAGGTCAACTCAAGCCTCTAACAGGATACAACGATGGTGTCCTGAAGCTTTAAAAGTTTGTTGGTGGTCATACCCTGGGGCAGGATGCAACCCTAACAGCTTATGCTAGTGTAACAGTGATCTGATGTTGAACATACTAAGCTTTTTGCCCTAGTTATCAGCATCCCATAACATTTACAGTGAATGTGGGGCTGCTGAGGTCAAGTGTGACATACAGCACTTCAGGTTGTCCTCCCTGAATGACGAATCCATAAAGATTTAAGCCACCTAGCAAATATCCCTCCAATGGGATCTACAACCCAATCATACTAGCTTACTCAGGAATCAAAGATTATAAGAAATCAAAAATATCAGTAGCAGTGCCAATATAATATCTACATTTACACACATCTATGTGGAAGACATCATAATGGATTTGAAGCTCATGATCAACTTACATGCTGATGACATAAAGACTGTAGTGACTGTCAGTGATAGTGTTGCAGCATTCATAGACATCTACTGCATCTTGTATTATGGGCAGGTAGATGTCAGCTGTAATTTCAACATAAAAAGTAAAAGACAATGTATGCCTTTTCCCACTGACAACATAAACCTCTGACTCGTATCACTGCAAAGACCAGACTATGTCTTCCTGTCACTCACATATATAATCTATGTCTCACCCAAAACACCATACTACAAATTTAGAAAACTAATTAAACTCTTCCTAAAGTGAGCTAACCAAAAAGATACCTCCCACTTCTGTCCAATATCCACTTTTCCAACTCCAGACAAACTTTCAGAAAAGCAAGTCTATACTCACCCTTGTCTATATTCAGCAGTACCACTTTCTCTCCACCGATCAGAATGGATTCTGGCCTAGATGAAGTACTTTTTGGTCCTCAACTGATGACATTTTCCTATGCACTGATAGCAGCTAGCCTTATAAAGGCATTTGACCTCAATGACCACCGTTTTCTTCAAAGCAAACCAATTGGAACTGATATCAGTCTAGATCCCTCTTCCTGGTTAAAAACCTTCTTCACCGACAAACACTTCAGAGTTAAAACTGGATTCTCCCAATCAGAAGTTGCACTTATTAAAAAAGGATCCATTCTTGCTCCCTCCTCCTCTCCATATAAATTAACAAACTTTCCTATTACCTGCCCCATCTTCCACTCATCTTCTTTGCCAACAAGATCTTCATTTACTGATCAGGTCACTCTCACACCAACATTCAATGCCAATTCTAGTCTGACTTACATGAATCCTACCAATGGTTCATAAACAACTTCTCACCCCCCCCCCCCAAGAATAAAACAATGCTTTTCAGAACTCCACAGGAAATTCATCAATAACCCAACTCTATCTTTGACTTGTGTATCCATTACACAAAACAATCTCCACCTCCAAATACCTAAGATTATGGCTTAATCAGTCACTAAGCTTCCATTCCCACACAGAGTGAGGGAAAATAAATTCCGTCTTCCTCTAGGCCAAAAAGATCCCCCCTCTTCTATCTCAATCAGCCAGAGAAGCCACTGGCAAATTAGTTATCCTTTCTCAACTTGATTACGGACTTCCCATTTTCACTTTCGCCTCCAAGAAAAACACTTCCACATTCTAGACCATCTTGAACAGCACCTGCAGATTTACTGCCAACTCAATTCTCTGTGAGCTACACTATATCACCTTACAAAAGCCAAATGCCTACCCATAAAGCTGTTAGGATCCCAACTCTAAAAACTACTCCATCTCCGCACATTTACTCTCCTTGCAGGTAGACGTCATTAAAAACAAAAAAAAATCCTCATACAACCAGAGACAGTACTCAAAAGCCACACTAACTCTCATTACCCCCTGAGCAAAACTCCCCAGGCACCTACTCGTTGGCAAACTCCCATCATCAACCTAAATCAACACTTAGTCAAAATTCAGAATCCAACTCAAAAAGCACCTCATCCAAGCCAAATGCTCTTGCTTTACTACAGGACATATTACCTAATACACTATCCCCACCTCCTTTCCAAGTACCTTCTCCTCTCTCAAAATACGGAAGTTTGACCCACTTTAAAAACTACTGTATATACTGTACATTACAGTCTGCTTGACTGTACATTACACTTTGTTCACTAGAGCATGCGCGTGTGTGTATATATACATATATAGTTTTTACATGTAACATGTCTGAACTACTCTGTTACTGCTTAAATTTCTGTATTTTTTGTTTGTGAAATTTTTTGTATGTCACCCAGGCTGAACTTGAAATTGGTCAATACAGATCAGTGCACTACCCCGGTAAACAAATGTAAATAAATAAAATAAATAAACACACTTTGTTGGAAAGAACCCACATAAAATATAGAGTCTTTGGGAAACCATAATCCAAATGGAAGGCAGACAAGGATTTGCGAGCAAATGTCTCCCCATCACCATTACTGCATGACTGTACTATACAATATAGAAATGCTGAGCCCATATTTCCATTACAGGAAAGCTAAACATGTAGTAATGGATATACTTTAGTTTTATTTTTTTTTTATTTTTATTTTACATTTGTTGACCGGGATAGTCCGACTGGATGCATGTCCATTTTCAGCGGAGGCCCGGGGAGAAAAGCTCCAAGGGTAAGCAGATACAGCATTACATAATACCAGCATTACATATTACAAACAGACTATTTACAGAGATTACATAAGTAAGCAAGTTAAACAAGTTCCACAGGTTACAGTTAATCCTGAGCACAAGTCAGGATTAAATTAAATTACACAGTAAACTGGTTAACATATTTTTACACATTCTAGAGAGAGTTAGCCAGGCTTGATACATTGACATAGCCAGTTAAGTGACACATGTTGTTTGAGTCTAGTTTTAAACTGACCTAAGCTGGAAAGTAATGTAATATCAGCTGGAAGAGAGTTCCAGGATCTACTTACAGAGTTTGCAAAGAGAGAATCACCGGCTGTGTTATTAATTTTGTTAGTCTGAATTAGTAATTTGTTGGAGGATCGAAGCGGTCTAGTACTGTTATAGGGGGTGATAATATTTTTAAGTGCAGGAGTATTGTCCGGATTATAGAGGATTTTATAGGCCATAATCAGTTGGTTATACTGGATTAGGCTGGGTAGTTCAAGCCAACCAAGCTAATTTAGATTGATGCAATGATGTGTCCTAAAAGGCAGCCCAGTGACAAACCTGGCAATGTGGTTGTAGCAAATTGAGAGTTTGTTAAGGACAGTCTTGTTCAAATTCGAGAGAACAGGGGATGCATACAGAAGGGTTGAAAGAAGGTGAGAGCGAGCTATGGCAATCTTAGCTGGAGGGGTTAGGAAAGCATTTATTCTGTAAAGTGACCCTAGTTTTTTATTGATGGTTTTGATAGTTTGGTTAACATGTAGGTCAAATTTGAGATTATTGTTTATGATGACACCTAATAGTTTTGTAGATGGGTCAGGGGAGATTATTGTGCCATCGTTTGATTTTATGGTAAAGGTGAAAGTGGTAGACCTTCGTGTTGGTGAAAATAACAGCATTTTAGTTTTTTGGGATTTAGGATCAGACGATGTTCAGAAAGCCAGTTTTCTATTGTATTAAAGGTGGTCTGGGTAGCTGACCATAACTCTACTGGAGATGTGGCTGAGCAAATCAGAGTAGAGTCATCAGCATATTGGATACAGCTGACTTTTGGGATGACAGTATAAAGGTTGTTAATGAAGATGGAGAACAGCAAGGGCCCTAGTATAGAGCCTTGTGGTACTCCGAGGGTGTTAGGTAGAAGGTTAGAGAGTTTGTTCTGCCAGAGGACAGCCTGCTGTCGACCATTCAGGTAGGATTGAAACCATTGGAGGGCTCCAGTATCTAGACAGAATGTTTGCAGGGTGTGGATTAAAAGTTGGTGATCAACCATATCGAATGTCTTGGAAAGATCCAAAAAGAGGGCTGAGGATATATAATTATTGTTGCGATTATGGTTTATGGTGTTAGTAAAGGCTAGGAGGGCTGAAGTAGTGCTGTGATGAGGACGGAAGCCATGCTGAGTGTCTGCCATAAGGCGATTTTGGATTAGGTGGTGCAGGAGTTGTCTATGAATACATTTTTCCATAATCTTTGCAAGTGGAGAGAGTATAGCTATTGGCCTATAATTGGAGAATTCAGTAGAGCTGCCTCCTTTGTGAAGTGGGATTACAAAGGATATTTTCCAGATGGTGGTAATTTTAGCTTCTACTATGGTTCGATTGATTAGTATTGAGACGGGGTAAGCAATAGCATCAGCTGATTTTTGTAGGTACTTGGCAGGGAGTAGATAGTACAGTTTTGTACCTACCATAAATGTAGATGTCCGAACTGGATAGCATCTGCAGTCATAACAAGTGGGTTGTCCTGTCGGCTTCGGCTGATGTCGCACTCCACCCGACGTCATCTCTGTTGGTCTTCGGGTATAAAAGCATCAGCCGACGCCATTTTCCTCAGTGTTTCTTGCCCCAGATGCCAGTAGCCCTCTTGCAGGCTAAAAATTTTGATAGATGCCAATGTTTCCAAATAGATAGAGGTAAACACAACAATAAGCATATATGTACATATATACAAACAAATACACCATAAAAGACTCCCCCCCAACAGCTAGCTATTAGGAGGGTAAACACCCTAGGAGTACCACAGAGGGGAAGGAGGGAGGGTAATCCTGACTGCAGATGCTATCCAGTTCGGACATCTACATTTATGGTAGGTACAAAACTGTACTATGTCCTTCATGGATGCATCTGCAGTCATAACAAGTGGGTAGAATACCATAGCCAACAAGGGAGGAGGATAAAAGTAGATTATGGTGTGTTTAGGATCCCTTGCAGTACAGCAGTGGCAAACCCTGCTCGGGATCTGGAATATAGAGGCAAATTATAATGCTTGGCAAATGTATGCACGGAGGTCCAAGTAGCCGCCTCAATAATGTCTTTGGTTGCCACTCCTCGTAAGAAGGCTGTGGTAGTGGCTGTTGCCCTTGTAGAATGAGGTCTTATGTTCTGTGGAATTGGTTTTCCATGGAAGGAGTAACAGTATCGTATGCAGTTTCCTATCCATTTGGAGATTGTCTGTTTGGAAATAGCTTTTCCTTCCCTTCCTGTTGCATAGGCTACAAAAAGTTGGTCAGTCTTTCTGCTGTTTTTTTGTTCTGTCCAAGTAGTAGCGTAGCTGTCTATGTACATCCAAGGTATGCAGTATTCTTTCCCCTGTTTTGTGGGTTGGGAAAGAAGGTAGGTAGGTGGATTGCCTGGTTCAAAGACACTCTGGATACCACCTTGGGCATAAATGTAGGATTAGTCCTCATGGACACTCTATCTTGGTGGAAGATTAGGAAGGGTTGCACTGCCATTAAGGCCTGTAGTTCTGAAACCCTCCTTGCTGAAGTTATTGCCAGTAGGAAAGCAGTTTTCCATGACAGGTGTTGTAGGTCTGCTGTTGCTGCTGGTTCAAAGGGTGATAGTGTCAACTTTTCTAGCACAAAGTTTAAATCCCAAGCTGGTAATGGTGGTTTCCTTGGAGGTTTTACATTCTTGATTCCTCTGAGGAACTGCCTGAGCAAAGGGTGCGAAAAACAGGTGGATCAAAGCTGTATTCTGCTGAAATAGCTGATGCATGTATCTTGATGGAGGAGTAGGACAGGCCTGAATGAAGAAGTTCGCCAGATACTCCAGAATGTTAGGCATATCTATGTTTGACACATCTTTTCCTCTTTCCGTACTCCAAATGACAAACCTTTTCCATTTTCCAGCATAGTTCCTTCTTGTTGAAGGTCTGCGTGCTTCAAGAATAATGTCTTTAACTCTTTGGGAAAGTTCTGGATTAGCTGCTGTTATGTGATGTTCCATGCAGTCAGTTGCAGCGTTTTAGGTTTGGATGTATGATGCTGTAGTTGTTCTGAGTTAACATCAAAGGCATCAGAGGTATTGGCCACATTTTGTTCGAGACATGCTCTTCAGTAGTGGGTACCAGTGCTGTCTTGGCCAGTTTGGAGCTATCAGGATTATCCTTGGACGTTCTTCCTTGATTTTTAGTAGTACCTTGTGTATCAAAGGAAGAGGTGGGAATGCATATGCTGTTAGGCCTTTCCAGTTGAAGGAGAGTGAGTCCACTTTCCATGCTAGTGGGTGGAATGTCCTTGTGCAGAATTTTTGAGCTGGTGATTGAGAGGTGATGCGAATAGGTCTATCTGTGGCATTCCCCATTTCTTTGAGATGGTCTTGAAGATGTCCGGGTGCAGTTTCCATTCGTGGGCATCCGAAGTGGTTCTGCTTAATATGTCTGCTAGAGTATTGTCTTTACCCGGTACAAATATTGCCTGTAACTGAATGTTGTAGCTGAGTGCCAGGGTCCACAGCTCCAAGGTCATTCTGCATAGGGGGTATGAATGAGTGCCTCCCTGTTTGTTGATGTACCACATGACTGTGGTGTTGTCTGTCCTTATCATCAACTGGCCCTCTTTGAGAAATGGTTTGAACTTTTGGATTGCCAGTTTTACTGCCAGCATTTCTTTTAGATTGATGTGCAGGCGAAGTTGATCCTGTGTCCACAATCCTTGCACGCATTTGTCCAGCATGTGGGCCCCCATCCTAGGTCTGAAGCGTCTGTTGTGATGGTCTGGCTTGGTTGACATCTGCGAAAGGGTAGGCCTGGGTTTGACTGGCATGCCTGAGCCCACCATAGGAACTCCTGTTTTAAGCATGGAATTGGTGGGATTTCTGTTTCTAGACTGTGTCTGTGTTGGGACCATAAATTCTTTAGGTACCACTGTAGTTTCCTCATATGTAGTCTGGCAAATGGGACCAAGATTATGCATGATGCCATGAAGCCCAAGGCCTGCAGAACTTCTCTTGCTGTTAACTTGTTCAGTTTTGTTAGTGCCAAGAAGTAAAGAGGAAGTTCTTTTTGTTTTTCTGTAGTCAGGAATGCCATTTGTTGTACTGTGTCCAATTCAGCCAAGAACGTCCTTGTTTGGGATGGTATCAGCCTTGACTTTTGTAAATTGACTGTGTATCCCAGTCCTTGTAGCAAGTAAATGACCCTTTGTAAATCTGTTGTCAGCTTGCTTTTGTTGTCCCCTTGTAGCAGGCAGTCGTCCAGGTATGGGTAAATTTGAATTCCTGTAGTCTGCAATGGGCGATTACTGATGCCAGGCATTTTGTGAATACTCTGGGCAGTAGATAAGCCAAAGGGCAATGCTGAGAATTGATAGTGCTCTGATCCTGCAAGAAATCTGAGGTATCTTCTGCAGATTGGTCGAATGGGGCGTGCAGGTATGCCTCCTTGAGATCTAGAGTTACCAGCCAAGACTCCTTGCCCAGCATGGGAAGAAGTTGCTGTAGGGTCAGCATTTTGAATTTTGGGACAATGATGTATGTATTTAAGGTGGACAGGTCGAGAATTGGTCTCCAACTTTTTCCTTTCTTGGAACTAGGAATAGTCTGGAGTAGAACCCCTTTCCTTGTTCTGCTGTTGGCACTCTTTCCACAGCTCTCATGTTTGCTAACTCCATTATCTGGCGTAGAGCCTCTGTTTTTTGATTTGGAGGTAGGTTTGGCATTCCTCTTTTGACTGGTAAAGTGTGGAAGTGAAACCGGTAACCTTGATCTATGGTTTGTAAAATCCACTTGTCTTTTGTTATGTAGTGCCAGTTCTTTGAAAATAAGGTTAACTTTCCGCCTAGAGGAGCTGCTATTTGTTCCCTGGTAGGCGGATTTAGGATTAAGTCACTGTGGTTGTGCTGATGTAGTGGCAGTGGCTGTGTCTGTGCCTCTGTTGTTACCTTGCCACTGTTGTCCTCTGTAGGCACCTCCTCTGGATTGGTTTCTGCCTCTGGAGCGTCTATTCCTGCCCCTTTGAAATTTTGTGGAGTCAGGAAAGGACCAATTTTTGGCAGACCAGTTCCTGCTAAACCTTGGGGGTTGAACCTGCAAGAAATCTTTAACAGTTTGAACAGATTTTGCCTTTTCTTCCATTTTCTTCATAACCTGCTGGGCAGGTGTACCAAACAAACTTGTCTTGTCCATAGGAGCATCTAGCAACTTAGCTTTAACATGATCCGGTAAAGCTTGTTCTTTTAGCCATGCATGCCTTCTTATCACTGTGCCTGTCATGGCTGATCTAAATGAAGCCTCCAGTGCATCATAGCCACATTTTAAGGAATGGTTGCTAACCTGTTGTATGTTATTTACCATCTCTAATACATATTTCTTATCAAGAGATTCATCAGTGGTTAGTTTTTAGTTAACTGATCAAGCATAAACTCTTGGTATTGTATCATGTGAAACTGACAGTTTAAAGCTCTAGCTGAGAGAGTAGCTGAAGTGTAGACCTTTTACCCCATCTGTCTAATGACCTTGCTTCCCTTTCAGAAGGAATAGGGTTTTTAGCTGTGGTCGCGGCTACTGCCTTGGGACCCTGGGATATAGTTTCTGGGTCTGCAAGTGGGGCCTTGTAAAGGTGGTGATGAGTATCTGGCACCCTGTAAAATCTGTCTGGTTTGGCAGGGGCTGGGGGTAAAGAATCTGGAGCGGAGCAAACATCATTGAAAGCATCATCCACCACAGAGAGAACAGGAGGTATAGCTAAGGGCCTGTGCTGTGGGAGGTGCAGAAAGGTCCTAAGTCTTTTCTGGAGTCTGAAAAATCCTGTTGCTGCCATTGGAACTGTTCTCGCATGGCATGCAAGGTTTCCCCAAAGGAGAATTCTTCTGGTGGGAAGCAGCTGGAATGGATTCTTCAGCATCAGAATCTTCAAAATTGGAGAAGGGAGCCTCAGGCTGGTCAGTTATGTCTGATTCATCAGCAGAATCATCAGAAGACACTGGCTCAGGGGCTCTGCCCTAGGTCTCTTCTCTGGGGCTGAGAGGCCCTGTCTGGGTGAGATTGAGATCCTCTAATTAAAGAAATTAAATCTTCTGCCAAAGAAAGCATTTGAGAACTAGAAGAGGGCCTGGATGTGGGGGGTTTAACAGGCACTGTTTTAGAAGTCTTGGCTGCTTTAGCCCTGGCGAAGGCCTTAATGGACATGGCAGCAGGAGGCCTAGCAGCACCACGTGCTGGGGTAGAGACATCCAAGGGAATGGTGTCTGATAAGTCAACCACCGTAGTGGGTAAAATTTCTGAGGTCGATTCAAGAGTTGTAGCAGGGGCCTCAGTTGTAAGAATAGGTTCAGCTGTACTTTGATCAGTTTTCTCGGTTTCAGCGAAACCGAGACACTCATGTTTGCTTTACCGTGGTTTCGGCGAAACCGCGGACCGCGAGTGTCGGTCTTTATCTTTGCGTTTTTGGGGGTAGTCGGAGGATCCGTCGGGATAATGTACGCAAAATCAGAACCGAAAAACTGTTCTGCAAACTCCGACCGACGTCTAAGCGTTCGTCGGTTGAAAGAGGCACAGGCCGAACAGGCTGCTACGTCGTGGGCTGGGCCTAAACAAGGCAGACAGTAAGAGTGGAAATCTTTATGAGGTATTTGTTTCCCACAGGTTAAACAATTGTTAACTTTTTCTGACATCGGCTGAGGCAAGAAAGAGTCCCCAACGGGGTACTTAGCTTTAGAAGTCTTCGAAGTAGAAGTAATCTCTGGATCCGACCGACCGGCACTTGCGAACAGCTTCTGCTTCGGGCGCCACGCGGCAAGAAAGACTGAGGAAAATGGCGTCAGCTGATGCTTTTATACCCGAAGACCAACAGAGATGACGTCGGGTGGAGTGCGACATCAGCCGAAGCCGGACCCGGACTTTGGAATCCGGCCGACTGCAGGGCTGCCTGACGACAGGACAACCCACTTGTTATGACTGCAGATGCATCCATGAAGGACATCAGCAGAAAGTGTAGTGGGTTTTAATTTTTTGATCAAGGTACGGATAAGTGAAGTGGTGACTGGTTGGAAGCTGAACGCAAGTAGGTTTCTAGGGGTGCTACTTTCAGGACCAGGGGAGCTAGGTGGTAGTTGGCTAGCTAGGGCTTGAATTGTCTCAGTAAAGAATTGGTTAAAACTATCAGAAACATCTTCAGGGGTTTGTTATCCCACAGAAGAAAGCTGGGCATATATATATGTGTGTGTGTGTGTGCATACATATATATATATATATATATATATATATATATATATATATATATATATTCGGCCATAAGTGATGTTGTCTCCCAGAACAGAGGTAAGACATTTCTTTGGAAGATGACCATGTTATCAGCACAGAGTATACCATGAGAAACTGAGATTACTGACATAAAGGAAGGAAAGAAGAAGAGACTGAGCTCTGAGGTACTACATCTGGCAAAGGTCTGACATTCTAAAATTGTTGTTCCTGACATCCTACAACTTATAAAGCTGAGAAAATATATTTAGCAATTTAATATCTTAAAACTAGAGACACCTTATTTTCCAAGGAGCAGATATTGAGAGCAATGTCAAAATCATAAGTTTAAATCGTCAGATACAATGCGTCTTGGGTGTCCACTTTCCTTGGCCTTGCAGATACCGCTGGCAACAGTAATCAAGTAGCACTGACTCCAAATCCCTGATCACATTAATCTGCAAGTTTCAACATGCTGGATAATCTTTATGAACACACACACACCTTTTCAACATTCTAAAGCAGTCTTAGAGATAGAAACAGTTGTTTGAAATTTTCCATAGTTGGAATTCTCCAGAGGATGAATAATGTGCTATGGGAATGTATGAAGGTATCACAGCCCCTTAGGAATTTTAGGTTCAGAGCATATGCTCCAGGCTATCTACATTTTCTGTAGCTTTCTATGAGTTGATCACTTTTCAGTAATTTAATATGTTTGCTAATCATAAAGTATTGTTTGCAGTTAGAGTGGTTTGGCAAGTTGTACTCTTAATTTTAATGCTGGGAAGATTACAAAGTCATGGGTTCTATTCCCCACATCAGGTGCTTGAATTTACATTCTGGCACAGAGTGGATTATGACTAGTTCTCTGATCATAATCAGCTTATTATGTGCTTAAGGCATTGATGCCAAGAAATGTTGTTACAATTATAATGGTTAGAAAGATAGCATAATTACAAACTACATGGGGCACTGAGATGTGATATATTAAATGAGAGGTTGTATTATATACAGTCACATAAGCACCAGCAGTCAGCAAAGCAAGGAAAACAATTCTTTGAAAAGCAAAACCTTTCACTTGTTTAAGAATTAAAGATAATTCTGGTGAAAAGAGTACTACGATGCAAAGAAAGGGGAAGTGATTTGGGGAGGCCTTGTATAACCTGATGCCATCTGTACTAAGGAGTGAGTTTTCAGTGAGTCAATGCAGAAATGCAGGATACTTTTAATAAATACTCGGTTAATAATGAAGTCCCCATGAACCAGATTACCGCAGTGTGTGAAAGAAGCAAGGATTTTGGCATTCTGGCTGCAGAATAGTAAGGACGTGTTGCACTTAATTTTAGATGACCATCTATGAGGATTTATTTCTAACCAGTTCTGGTTGTGATCTGTGACGTGTCACCCATTATTTATCTATAACCTTAATATATCCTTGCGGTCATATACAGCCATACAGTTAACTAAACAAATTACAAAGCAGCAACAATAAAAACAACATTTCCCAATTGCCAGGCTAATAGAAGTCATTCTTGAAGGGATTGCAAAGACAGTAAAAACACATATAGTTGGGGACTATTTTAGGCTTATCACGGACCATCCTCAAATAAGAAAAGTGATACCAAGCTAACAGGAGATATGATCCTCACTTTATTTTTTTATAGTTTTAAGACATGGAGCATTAGCCAAGCTTTTGACAAAGTGGTTAAATCAGCGTTAAGTATTGCCAGCTACCACTGCTCCTGATTCAGTCTGGATTACAAGAAAGGTTGGTAGGAGGGATTACAAAGCAGCAAATTATAAACTCTCCAAACATGAAGAACACTGAGAACTTCAGTCCTACTCTATAATCATTGAGAAAAATGAAGACAAACAGGATGCAACACACCTCAAAAAAGACACGGTGATCATTATATCATGGGCAAAATGAAACATTCTTCTAACAGGAAGTGGTGATGTCAGCAATGTTTGTGATGTCATGCAAGAGCCACTACAACATATTTTGCACTTTTCGTGCCTTCAGACCCAATGATGGCAAATGTGGTGAGGTCTCCATGTCCAGCAAGAAAAATATTACCACCAGGCAAATCCTTAAGCACTCACAATCAGAACTTGGTTAATTACAGATCACACTAAATAGAATTAAATGATCAACTTGTTACATAAAGTACAGTTTTGTACCTACCATAAATGTAGATGTTCGAAGATCCACATTGCTGCAGTCCTAACACTTGGGTAGTCCGCTGTCCCTCGGTCGGCCCGAATATCAGAGTATAAGGCTGACGTCGGTCAAGGCGCATTTGACTGACATCAGAACGTCAGGGTACAAATGCGCATGACCGACGTCATATCCTCAGTCTTTTCTTGCCCCTGATGTCAGAAGACCCTAAAAAGAAAGGTCAAAACCCATAGACAACAACTAAACAACCAACCAGCCTAACACCAAAAATATGTACAATATATACAATATATACAAGATACACAATATACCTCAGATGGATAACCCAACCCACACAACCACCTCAAACTACAGAGGGGAAGGAGGGAGGGTAAATTGGACTGCAGCAATGTGGATCTTCGAACAGCTACATTTATGGTAGGTACAAAACTGTACTATGTTCTTCATCTCACATTGCTGCAGTCCTAACACTTGGGTAGAATCCCAAAGCAGAGGTAAGGGAGGATGGCTAAACTATAATGAAGCAGGAGCTGCCAAAATGCCCTGCAACACAGCAGTGGCAAAACCAGCCCTGGATTTAGAGTACAATGGAAGGTGGTAATGCCTAGAGAAGGTATGCACTGAACTCCAAGTGGCTGCCTCCAAAATATCCTTAGTTGCCACCCCCCTCAAAAAAGCTGTTGAAGTGGCAGTAGCCCTAGTGGAATGAGGCCTAATCCCAGCTGGAATCTCTTTGCCATGATGGGAATAACAGAAAGCAATGCAAAATCCAATCCACTTAGAAATAGTTTGTTTTGACACGGCCTTGCCCTGAGAGCACACAGCAAAAGAAACTAATAACTGCTGAGATTGTCTGAACTCTTTAGTTCTGTCCAAATAATATCGCAACTGCCTGTGTACATCTAAAGTGTGCAAAATCTTTTCCCCTTTATTTTGGGGATTTGCATAAAAAGTAGGCAAATGAATAGTTTGGTTTAAAGCCACACTAGAAACCACTTTAGGCATAAAGGAAGGATTAGTACGTAAAGATACCCTATCCTTATGGAAAATTAAGAAAGGCTCAACTGCCATAAGGGCCTGCAATTCAGAAACCCTTCTTGCAGAGGTAATGGCCAACAAAAAAGCAGTCTTCCATGACAAATATTTCAACTCAGCAGTAGCTGCAGGCTCAAAAGGTTGTAGAGTGAGTTTCTCCAACACAAAATTGAGATCCCAAGCAGGAGTAGGAGCCCTTCGTGGGGGTCTTATATTCTTTGCCCCTCTAAGAAATTGCTTGAACAAAGGATGAGAAAACAATGGTGGGTCACAGTCGTAGTGAGCTGAAATTGCTGCAGCATGAATCTTAATAGAAGAGAAGGACAAACCTTTGTCTAACAACTCAGTAAGATATTGAAGAGCCACACTTAAATCAGGCTCAGAAACATCCAAATCCTTAGCTGCACTCCAAAACAAAAATCTCTTCCATTTATCTGCGTACACTTTCCTTGTACTAGGCCTTCTAGCTTCCAAATCACATTCAAAACTTGTTGTGGAAGTTGAGACCCTCTATGGTTTAAAACAGAATATGCCAGGCTGTTAGGTGAAGAGAGTGAAGTTTGACATTGAGCAAATGACTGTCCTCCTGGGACAACAGATGTGGAATCAAAGGCAAAGGCCATGGAGGCTTCCGTACTAGACTTCTCAGTAATGGGTACCAGTGCTGTCGAGGCCAATCTGGAGCTATCAAAATCATCCTTGGCTTGTCCTGTCTGACCTTCAGAAGTACCTTTGGGAGGAGAGGCAGAGGTGGAAAGGCATACACATGAAGATTTTTCCAACTGAAAGAAAGAGCATCCACTTTCCAAGCTGTGGGATGAAACCTCTTTGTGCAAAACTTTGGCAGCTGGTGGATTAGTGGAAAAGCGAACAGATCTATGTCTGGAGTTCCCCAGGACACTGTCAATTTCTGAAATACATGAAGATCCAGTTTCCACTCGTGGGGATCCATGATTTGTCTGCTTAACACATCTGCTAAGGAGTTCTGTGCTCCCGGCAGAAACCTTGCCTGAAGACTTAGTTGTAAACTGAGAGCAGTCTCCCACAAAATCATTGCTTGCCTGCATAGAGGATAAGAATGTGTTCCCCCTTGCTTGTTGATGTACCACATGACAGTTGTGTTGTCTGTTAGAATCAACACCTGCCCTGGAAGAAGTAAATCCTTGAAAGCTATTAATGCAAACTGGACTGCTAACATCTCCTTCAAGTTGATATGTAGATGCTGTAGTCTGACAGGCCACTTGTCTTGTATCCACTTTCCGTTTAGATGAGCTCCCCAAGCTTTGTCCAAGGCATCTGTCGTTAAAATTTGACTCGCCTCTGGCCGGGTCACAGAGAGTCCCTTGTTTAGGTGACATTCCTGAGCCCACCACAAAAATTCCTTTTGAATGCAAGGTATTATTGGAATGACAGTGTCCAGATCCTGGCAGTGCTGTGTCCATACATTTTTGAGATACCATTGCAACTTCCTCATATGCAGTTTGGCATTGGGAAGCACCAGAATACAAGATGCCATGAACCCTAAGGCTTGAAGGACTGTCCGTGCAGTCAGCCCGGACTGAAGAGATAGATGATGGAAGTAAAGGGAAAGATTCTTTTGTTTGTCCGGGGTTAGAAAGGCCATCTGGGATGCTGTATTCAGTCTTACACCCAGAAAGCACATGTCTTGAGAGGGTACTAGACTGGACTTTATTTCGTTCACAGAATACCCCAGGCATCTTAGCACTGCTATTACATATTCCAAATGACGAAGGAGCTCGTCCCTTCCTTGAGCCAGAATCAGGCAATCGTCCAAATAAGGATAGATTTGTATTCCTTTCAGCCTGAAGAAAGCTATCACTGGAGCCAGAACTTTCGTAAATACTCTGGGCACAGTAGATAAGCCAAAGGGCAATGCAGAGAACTGATAGTGAGAAGTCCCAGTCCGAAAACGCAGATACTTCCTGCAACTTAACCTGATAGGAACATGAAGGTAAGCCTCCTTGAGATCCAAAGTTACCATCCAGTGATCCTTGCCCAGCAGCGGTAAAAGCTGTTGTAACGTCAACATTTTGAACTTGGGAATGTCCAGATAAGTGTTGAGGATAGATAAATCCAAAATTGGTCTCCACGTGTTCCCCTTTTTTGGCACAAGGAACAGGCGAGAATAAAATCCTAGGCCCCTTTCTGGCATAGGAACCGGCTGTATGGCCCCTATTTGGAGTAACAGAGAAATTTGCTTGTGAGCCTCTATTCTTTGTTGAGGAGGAATGTCTGGCATGCCTTTGAAAGGAGGCAAGGTATGGAAATAAAACCTGTAACCGTGATGTATGATATCCAATACCCATCTTTCTTGGGTAATCAAACTCCAATTTTCTTTGAAAAGTGCCAACCTTCCTCCCAAAGGTGCTGCCAAGCGAGAATGTTCTGGCAGCTGAAAAGGTAGGTCATTGGGTCTGTTTACGAAAGGACTGACCCCTGCCCTCACCCGAAGACTGTGCAGGAGAACTCCCTGTTCTAGGCCTGAAAGAGCCCTGACCTCTGCCCCTGCCACGTCTAGATCTACCCCTAGACTGGGAATCATAAGAAGGATACGTCCACCCCTTAGTAGGCCAATTTCTACTAAACTTTGGAGGCTGAACCTGCAAAAAATCTTTAACAGTCTGCATAGACTTAGCCTTGTCTTCCATTTTCTTTAAAACTGCCTCAACAGGAGAACCAAACAAGACATCAGATTGCAAAGGGGCATCCAAAATCCTAGTTTTAACATGGTCAGATAAATTTTGATCCCTCAGCCAGGCATGCCTGCGAAGAACTGACCCAGTGGCAGCCACCCTAGACGAGGCCTGTACAGCATCAAAACCACATTGCAAAGAATGCTTACCCACCTGTTCAGAAACATGCACTAAATCTTGTAACTCTTTACAATCAATACCTTCCGCCAGAGCATCAACCTTAGATTTCAACTGTGAAAGGAGATAATTTTGATATTTCAACATGTGAAACTGGCAATTCAAAGCTCTCATGGCAAGAGTGGAAGAAGTATAAACTTTCTTTCCCCATCTATCCAAGGCCCTGGCCTCTTTATCTGCAGGAACCGGATTCTTGACAACAGAAGCCTTAACACCCTTAGGCCCCTGGCTAACAGTTTCTGGGTCTGCCCTAGGACTTTTAAAAAGATACTTATGAGCTTCAGGCACCCTGTAATACCTATCTGGTTTAACAGGAGCAGGAGGCAAAGAATCAGGATTAAGAGAAGCCTCTGCAAACACATCTTCCACCACATTCAGAACAGGAGGTATAGCCAAAGGCCTATGCTGGGGTAAAAACAAAAATTCCCTAAGCCTTTTCCTGGAATCAGAGAAGTCCTGACCTTCCCATTTAAAATGCTCTCTCATGGAGTGAAGGGTTTCTGAAAAAGAAAAATCCTCAGGAGGAGAAGCAGAAGGAGTAGAATCATCCACATCAGAATCAGAATAATGAGAATACTCCTGCAAGTCTTCAGCCGAAGACTCAGACACATCCGAAGCCTGCTCATAATCCCCCAACACTGGTTCCATCCTAGGCCTCTTATCAGGAGGGGGCATAGAGCCTCTAATTAAAGTAATTAAATCTTCTGCCATTTTAAGCATGTGCTTCTTGGGCACAGAACCTGAAGAACTAGGAGTGACACACACAGAAGCTAAACTAGACCTGCCTCTAGGAGAAGCCTTGGAAGCAGAAAGAGAGGGCCTAGACCCCTTAGGAAGGGAGGGAGTACAGTTATCTGAGAAGCCCCTACAGCCTGACCTGCCTCCTGGGAGGCCACATCCTGTAAAATCAAAGTTTCTCCCTGGGACTCCAGAGAGGCCTCCGTCGGAACCACCGGTTCCACTGACGCCTCTAAAGAACCGGCGTCCGGTTCGGACGACTCCTCTAACCTAGGTTTAACTGCCTTGTCCTTGCGCTTCTTTGAGGAAGCCGGCGGAGCATCCGACGGCATATTGTAATTGCACCGCTTCCCAAAGACCAACCTGGCACAATCCAACCTTCGCTTTATAGTGCGTTTATTGAACCTAGCACAAAAGCGACACCCAACAACGTCGTGCTCAGGTCCCAAACAAGGTATACACAAATTATGGTAATCCCTATGCGGTATCTGTTTCCCACAAGAAATACAGTTATTCACTTTTTCTGACATCCGGTAAACCACTGAGGCAAGAAAAAACCAAAATATTCCCCAACGGGGTACTTAACCAACTCTGACTTCGGTCTGAAACTCCGAATTCGAAAAATTTCAGAACGCCGAACGGCACTTGCAATACTGCTTCTGCATCGGACCATGCGACAAAAAAGACTGAGGATATGACGTCGGTCATGCGCATTTGTACCCTGACGTTCTGATGTCAGTCAAATGCGCCTTGACCGACGTCAGCCTTATACTCTGATATTCGGGCCGACCGAGGGACAGCGGACTACCCAAGTGTTAGGACTGCAGCAATGTGAGATGAAGAACATCATATTTTTGCCTCCTGATGACCATGTAAAATTACTCAGTGCTCTAAATGATCTCATTATTAGCAAAACTATCCTTAATAAACAGGAACACCCAAACCTGCAATGTAGGATATGGTCAAAAATTCATAGACTACCTTGAGCATTGATAATTAAACCTACCAGAGGGCACAGCATTTTTAACCTGATTCTTACAAATATGGCAGCCTCTAATACAACCTATTGTATATCCTTCCCCACTAATGTCTGACAAACCTGTGAGTTCTCCTTTAAACTCCTACAACAAACCCCAATGATATTAAAGACAAATGTGCCAACCTCAACCTAGTCTACAACAAAATATCAAAATTCAGTTATGACTGCACCACCCCTGAACATTTATTGATTTATTTATTTTTTATTTTGTATTTTATTAACAGAGGTAGAAGCACTTTGGACTCATTTCAGACTCAGTCCTGAGCAAACATAACAGATATGCGACATTATATACAGAGTGAATGGCAAAATGCTATATATATATATATATATATATATATATATATATACACACACACACACACACACACACACACACACACATATGCATATGCATGCATTACATACAGAGTAGATATTAGAGTTGGCACATTGAAACACCGTAATACAACAGGAAGCTTTACTGAGGAATTCTACACTTATGCAGAAAAATGCGCAGAGCTAGCAGTCCCTACCAGAACAAAGTTTCAAATGAAATTCAAAAACAAGTCACCTGGTGACCTACTATAAATAATCTATACAACAAAAATAAAAGAAATTCCTTAAATTATTTAGTAGATCTAACACTCCTTTTCTCAAAGTTAATATCAAAACTTTATTTAAAAAATGAAGAACACTAGCAGGTCCACTAAAGGAGCCCATGAAACCAAAAATAATTATAATTCCTTCTTTATTTATTTATTTACTTACTTGCATTTGTTTAATGGGGTAGAGCACTGATCTACATGGACCTTTTTCAGATTCACTTCAGCAGCGCTGTTTGGTTAAGCAGCTTGCTCAGTCTCTCACAGTTATGTTAGTAAACTAACAAATAATACACATTGTTCAGCACGTACTCCCAACAATACTTCCTACTCTAACTCAAACAGATAATATCAATACACTCGCAAACACATTTAGTGCCAAATTACCCTGAGACTTCTACTCAAAGCCCTAAAATATTTGACTCCCTCACTCACCCAATTATGTCTAAACAACATTCATTTAAAGTGCTAACAAAGACCAAAATGACTTCCTTTATGGTACCTAACATTATTTCAGGTTGCTAATTAATAGCATTACTCATGCTCTTGCAGACACACTCCTCAAACTATTTAATCTAAGTTTAGCTACTGTTTCTGACCCTGAAAAGTGGCACACTGCAATGGTGATACTCCTTCTATAACCTTGGCCTTACAATCAACCTGGTTAATTACAGAGCTATCAGTATTATAAGACTTAGCATTATAACTGATATTGTAAACTGTGATATAAATCTTGTTAGACTTCACCCCTAACAATCTGTCTTTGTGAAGGATAGATCCTGCCTATTTAATCTGGTAAACATATCCAAAAGAGTTACAAAGGTTGTAGATGCTGGCCATGCAGTGCACAGTGTATCTTGACCTCTCCAAGACTTGACACCATTCCCCATGCTAGCATCATACAAAAGGTAAATGTTTAAAAATGTACCCAGTTGTGGCTAGATGGATAGCAAACTGGCTGAGCAACAGAAACCATAAAGTGTGAGTTGCTGGTGCCTCATCAGACAGTATTAAACTGACCAGAGGCATTCCTCAGGGCTTAGTGGGATCTCTTCTTTTTGGCATTTACTTCTCAGATCTCCAAGCAGAGAGCAAGGACTCTAGCTAACAACATTCGCAGATGCTGCAAAATAATAGTTGGTGTTCGCTGCCCTATTTGCCCTATGATACGTAACCTTCCAGAAAGAATTGTCCCTAGTAATCTCATGGAGAACTAAAATGGGATCAAACTAAATGCTAAAAAGTGTAGTATCTATCATCAATTTTGGTAAACTACTCCTTCCCTTTTCATACTGTATACAAATCACCCTTAAAAAAAATTATAATGTAGTTTGGGATCTGCATACTTAGTTTGATAGTGCCCTGTCTTTTGACCATAATGTGACAATGGTTGCCACCAAAGCCTTTTATTTAGCCCAGCTAATTGCCAAAGGAATATCAACAAGATCTAAAGAGATGATCACTCCCTTATATTTAGCAACTGATCAGGCCAGTTATATAGCACAATACCCCTTTTTGGGATGTATCTCACTAAACATATAAAACAATCAGAAAAACACCAAAGGTTTATAACCAAAAAGATCACATGACTAAAGTCCCAGAGGTACCAAGAGCTTCATCTCTCTATTCAGCGTCTTACAGAATTTTGAGGGAGATCTTTGTCTCACTTACTGCTCCATTACAAACCCAACTGTCCTAGCCATCCTGTTCCTACCAAAGTCCAACATCTCGACTAATACTAGAATAAGGATCTAAATTCTCATCAGTAGATAAGTAAAACACAGTTAAGGGACAGGTTTATAAGCCATTGCCTCCCAAACCTCTGGATTAAACTTCTGCTGCATTTTAACCAGTGTAATTTACTATCTTCCTTTAAACATAAACTTGGTGACTGAGTGGGTATCTACATATGTACTCTTAAGATTGCCTGGCATGGCCCTTCTGGAGAAAGGAAACACAGCCTAATGGAAGTTACTGATAATGCGTGAATGGTCATCAGGCTCAGAGGCCTTGGAATATCTACGAATATATAAGCTTGCCCCACTATACAATGCAACATTTAGGAGAAGGAATATGATCAATTGATCAGCCAAAGATGCTGGTATCATATTCCTGCTTCCTCTACCCACAAGTCAGCCACTCCTGCCAGTAATAATCATGGAATGACTTCTATGCAAGGACAAGCTCACTGAAATGTAATTTTTGGGATCAGCCAGTAATGAACTACTGAGTAGTAGTTACTGGAGAGTCCACATTCTGCCTCTCAGTAGTCGTCATCATGGGATTAGTGCTTCTGTTTTCTCCTGGTGAGAGAAAGACTACAGTTACATTATTTCCTGGAGACTGCTGATCACCAGAAAGCCTAATAACTGCTTTATAGGCGACAACTTGGAATTTGTACTTATATTCTGATCCTGGTAAGAGTAGGAGCAGAGTGCACTGATTCCTGACTCTTTCTGGAGAGTGAGTGTCTGTGCGTAACATACCTGATTGGTCTGGTTGCTATTCAAAGCATCTACCAGAAAAAGGGTACAAGCCTACAGACCCTTGCATCATTTGGGAGAAGACTGTGGATCACCAAACAGGCTGTGGCCTGCTTCTCTACTTGGGATTGGTGCTAACATTTTGCTTCAAGTGAGAGAAGAAGCAAAGGAGTATTGTATCCCAACAGAGTGAAGCTGTGGTGAGTCCAGCATTAGTAGCAGCCATTCATCCCGACACCCCTCTTTTCATCATTCTTGACAAGCTAATTCTTTGTTTTCAGTAAGTACTCCTTGATTTCTTTCTAACTTCTGAGTATCTGCCTAAATACTTCATCCTTACATTTTTGGGGCCTATGTATTAATTTCCCCTCAAGTGTTTGGCAGTGCTCTGCACAGACTCAGATACCTTGAGTGACATTTTTCATGTAAAAGCACAGCTGAAATTTCTCCAATATCTTGCTGCACACAGAACACCTAATGCAGTGACAAGCACTGTCCACATAGCTGCAAACCAGATACTCCTGACAGTGACTGATATTCTCACAACAGTCTAATCAATAAAAAAGGTCTGTTACCATGCATATCAACTTTCATACTGTCTCCATTACTGGCTTGGTGGATATGGGCATCCTGAGGCAATGAAGAAATTGCCTCATGTTTACTGACAACCAGTTAATTCTCAAACAAACTGATAAAGTATGTGAGAGATGTATTTACACAACAACATGACTGGAGGCAAAGCTCTCACATAAAAGTACTGCTAATGTCAATACGTTTGTCAGTAGTACACATGCTGCACCCATCACGAACAATTCAAAGCAGCCATACAGCCCCACATATACTGAGGCACTTACATGTAACCTTCCTAAACCACAAAGACCTCCTAGACAAAGTACACATAAGAAATACCCTCAGCAGTCCCAAACACACTCTTTCAAAGCAACATCCACATCAACACATAGTGGTACATCTCATGGAGCCTCTACCTCTAAGTCCATAAGGCACATCACCACACAATCCAACATTCTAGTCATTGAAGACTCCATTGTGAGACATACTGATGTCCCTCTCACCAGGCTGAGTAAGGAGAAAGTTACGGTCAGTTGCTTATCAGGAGCTAGGATCTGCCACCACATTACGCATGCACTCAAGTCACTGAATTACAATTACCAATATGACTCAGTCATAGTCCATGTGAAAGTAAATGACCTGAGACATACCTCCCTAGACTGTCTGAAGAGAGACATCAAAGAGCTCTCGGCATATGTGTCTCAGACTGGTATGAGCTTAGCACTGAGCAGCATTTTACCTTCTCCAAGGATGATACCACAATATGAACAAAAGATGACCGACTTTAATAACTGGCTTAGTTTCTGGTGTCATTCTAAGGGGGTGCAATATTTGTCAGCGTGGAAGGAGATTATCAACAGACCACACTGCTGTGACAGGTATAGTCTGCACCTCTCCCCTCTAGGCTTTCAAACATTAGCTAAAACATTGTCTTCCCCCTATAGTGCCTTTTTTAGGCAATGCCAAAGTGAAAGTACTTCCAACATAGCAAATCAAAACCAAGAAAATTTAAAGCTATTACTGCTCAATGCTAAGAGCCTAAACAAAAAAAAAAATCCACTCCCCGGAAGCTCTTTTACCCTAGGGAATGCTGATGATTGTGTGGTCTATGATCCGTGGTTTAAAGCCACGGACAGCACACCAACAGTGCAGGGTTATAATGCCTTCCACACATTTAGACCAGCTACTTCACAGGCAGGGACTAAAGGTGGAGGCATCTCTATTTACATCAAAAATAAATATACCTCAAGGCTGGTCAAACAGGACAATGCACTTGAGTTCTCCATGTTCAAATCACCACAGGTAAAATCCAATACCACTTCCTTGCAAGCTATAGGTCCCCTTCTATGACCTGGGAAACCCATACCATGTACTTAAACTTATTAGGAAACAATAACCATCCAACCCAATACCATATTCATGGGTGACTTTAATTGTCTCACTATTAACTGGGAATCCTATATATCAAATGTACATGCACAGAGATTTCTGGATTTTGTAAACACAAACTTTATGGACCAAATAGTCAATACACCAACCAGGGGTGTAACCATGCTGGATCTGGTCCTCACTAATATGGGAGTGCGCTGCACACCCCCTACTGTAATGCCTTTCCTTGTAAGGTCACACCACAAAATGGTCTCCACTGAAGTAAAACTAAAACCTGGATCCCCAGCTAAACTGAGAATATTCAGGAAATATTCTAAGGCTAAACTCCTGCTATTAAGTGAGAACCTGGCAAACTTTCAAACCCCTATAAACCCTGAGAACATTTCTGCCTATGCAGAACTGTTCACAGAAACCATGTACAAGCATGTAAATCGCTGCATAGAGGCAGCTGTACCACCAGGAAGACATACAGAACTAACTCAAAAAACAAGCCACCCTGGTGGAATCATAAATCCAATCAGAGGTATAACAGGAGGAAGAAAATCATGGCAAAAAATAGGAGGTGCAGCACCCAGCAGGATAAAGGCACTCTCATTAAACTAAACAAACAACTCAGAGGATATATAAAGTCCAACAAAGCCAAATTTGAGGTAAGTTTGGCCTCCCAGGCCAAGGACAATCACAGAGCATTCTTTTAGCTATGTCCACAACCTCAAAGGCAATACACAATTGTGTGCAGAGCTCACTGTAAATGGAGCCACTTATACTGAGCCAGAAGATATAGCAAACCTCCTGGCTGATAAATTCAGCTCCAACTTTACTCCTTGCTTCCCCTCAACCCTCCCTCAGGAAATATTATCAAATATAACTCCTCCTACTATCGCTAGGGAACAGGTCCCTAATTCTCTCTCTAAGACCAAGAAAACTGCATAAATGGGCCCAGGCAATATTCCAGGATGCCTTCTAAATAGCATGAAACATGACCTATCAGGGCCTCTGGAATTACTACTTAACTGTAGCCTCCAAACAGGCTGCGTGCCTCATGAATGGAGAATGGCAACAATCATCCTTCTGCACAAATGTTGACCATCTACAGACCCTGGAAATGACAGACCCATAAGTCTCACTAGTCTTATATGTACAGCCATGGAAAGAATTATCATGGAGATGATCCATATAGATATAGTAAACCTCCAAACACTGGACCCAACCCAGTTTGGTTTTGTAAAGGGCAGATCATGCCTACTCAACCTGGTGGACTTCTTTCAGAAGGTCACCAAAGCAATGGATGAGGGCAAAATTGTTCACAATGCCTACTTTGACCTGGCCAAGACATTTGACACAATACACCACTAGGGCATTGTTGACAAACTCAAGAGGTTAGACACAAACCCGTATGTCACCCGGTGGATAGCCAAATGGCTCACAGACAGCACCTACAAAGTAAGAATTGAGTCCACCTCTATAAAGAGGCCAGTCACAAGTGGAGTCCCTCAGAGATCAGTCCTTGGACGGCTCCTTTTTGGTATTTACTTCTCAGAAGTCAAGACCAATGTCAGTGGTACATGGCTGACTAAATTTGCAGACGACTGCAAATTAGGAGCTGTCATTGAATCTCACAGTGACACAAATGTTCTCCAGGAGGGGCTGACACAGACAAACATCTGGTGTCAGAGGCATGGACTAAAATAAAATTTTAAGAACTGCACAATGCTTTTCTTTGGGACGTCATCCATCCCTGGTAACTATCATATTGACAACACACCACCTAGAGTTAACCCAGTAGTCAGGGGCTTAGGGACACACATAGATAGTAATCTAGCCTTTGATCATCATGCGTCTACAGTGGTGAGGAAATCATTCTATGTTATGCAACTTATAAACAAAGGTATGACATCTAAGTCCAAGGAAGTCACTGTTCCACTATATTCGGCATTCATCAGACCTATCATTGAGTACAATGCCCCCTTTGGTATGTACCTAACCAGGCATATCCAACAACTGGAATGTCCACAGAGGGTTCTCACTAAAAGACTACAGGGTGTAAGTAATATGTCCTATGCAGACCGCCTCAAGGCCCTATACCTGTATTCTGTTTCCTACAGGCTTCTGAGGGGAGATCCATGCTTGGCATACAGGGCGTTGTCAGACCCCACTCTGATGGACCTCTTGCATATCCACAAAACAAACAGTACCAGAATTACCCGTTCAAAAGACTTAAACCTTGCCTGTGATATAAACAGGACTTGCTGAAGAGTTAGGTATGCATCTCAGAGACTACCCCATCTATGGAACAGGCTCCCCATCCATGTGAAGCAGAGATCCTTTCCAACCAAATTTAAGTGCAACTTGGACAATTGGATGGGAAACCACAAATTCATCCCAGGTTTGGCGCCTATGTCTCTGATGCAAACAAGTAACCTGTAAATGGTTCATCTCCCAGGCCCATGCTTACACTTATCAAGGGTCTCAGAACTTGTCAGAGATTTGGGATGCATGGCCCTTGTGGTTGTTAGACTAGTAAACACCTATGAACCTATGAGTCTTCAATGGATGCGATGATGAAGCTAAAGGACCAAGTATCTCTGAGGGGGCAGTTCAAACAACAGGAGGATCTCAAGGGGAACTGGAGAGCAATTTCTTCCTTAAGGGCCATGTGCCAGATACTAAGAGCTGATTAAGTCACACACTCCTCTTGGTCTCTGTTAGAAACCCTCAAACAGCTATGAAAACTCCTGAAATGTAAATCATTAGAACATTCTATCTCAACGGCATAGATAAAGGTTGATAAGCTGTGGGTGTGGCTCCATTATCCCATAATTATTCTTAAATTATATGCAGATACCTCTAGCAGTCAGTTACATTAGTACCACACAGAATTGCCCTAAAAGCTGTATAACATATTTAAAGTTGGGGTATGTCAGTGGATGAAAAGTCAGTGGGACCACAGTAAAGGACACAGCAATAAATTTTCTGTGGTCATGCAGATAAAGGATTCAAAAGGGCACCTAGCTGCCACTAGTTTCTTTGTCAGTGTTTTTTATGAAAGTCAAAAAAGAACTGAAGGTCTAAAAACAGGGTGAATGTCATATTTACATATGCTACCAATTCATGTAACCCCCATAAGAATTGCAGGAGTCGTCATTACTGGGCACATTACGAGTGCTGCAAACTTTTGGCTGACATCAAAGATTGAAATAATACTAATTTCATGAAATTTAATCATACTTTGAATGAAGAATGGGGTCCATTCCTGTCGTAGTATTAGAAACTCAAAAGATTTGGAGAAATTAAAAAGAAAAAATAAGTCGACATTACCCAAGAGCAGAGTTGCTTAATTTAATAGAGATGGATAGACATATTAAGATAAGTGAAAGAAACAGACTACAGAAAGTCAATAAAACCCAAAAAGTTAGAAGTTTGATAAAGCAAATGAACACAGTAATAAGGACTGTCCACAGAGATTTATATGACACAAAAGAAGTAAACTGGATATATTACTGTGCAGCTAAACTAATAACAGATAAAGTCTTACCCGAAAAATACAGAGTAGTGAGGGAAAAGAAGGGGAGAAATCAAATGCCATCATGGAAGTATCGAACAGAGAAAACTATAAAGCAATTAAGACAAGAAGGGTCACTGCTAGAAGAGTACAGAAGAAGGAACAGATCAACAGAAATGCTCAGAAAGACAGATGTGATAAAAGCAACGCACAGTATCAGACTAAATCAGGATCTATTGTGCACCACTGCAAATAATTAACTCAAAATATCAGCAAATGCATAAAAATTTAAATGATATGCAGATAAACATAAAGGAAAAGTACAAAATAAGCAATTTATTGATGACGCAAAAAGTGTTATAGAGACTTGGGAAACAAGGCAAGTTTGCATGTTCTCCCTGTGTTCGCGTGGGTTTCCTCCGGGTACTCCGGTTTCCTCCCACATTCCAAAAGACATGCATCTGGAGCATTTCTCCCCAGGCCTCCGCTGAAAACAGGCTCTGTGGAACCTAGTTGGACTTTCCCGGTCAACAAATGATAAATAAAAAATAAAAAAAAAAAGGCAAAAGGAACTGAAACACTAATAAAAAAAGAAAAAACAGATACATTTTGGAGAAATATATATGAAAACCCTGTGGAACATAACAAAAATGCTAAATGGATAGAAGAAGTAAAAGAAAGAATAAGACATTCAAAAATACAGGACAAGCAATGGGACGAAATCTAGGCCAGAGGGATTGAAACAAAGTTAAGAAAAGCTCCTAACTGGAAAACCCCAGGCATAGATCAGGTATCTTTACAAGAAGATTTAGCCACAAGTAGGAACTATTTATGTGCACACCTTGAACAGACACCAGCCTGGCTAACAACAGGAAAAAAGATACTCCTACTTAAGAGTGAACCTTCAAGCTATCCTAAAAACTAAAGGCCAATAACTTGCGTTTCAACAGCATATAAACTATACACTGTAATTGATGCCAACCATACCAGTCAACCATACCGAATTCCTTAGTAAATGCCGGTTTTGAGGGCAAAATATTGGGGTGCCACGAATTCCAGGGTGGCCCCTTTTATTACTGAATTTCCCAGGTTTTTTTTTTAGTCATCACATGCAGGGCATGATGACATCAGCTTCAGGAGGGACAGACCTTATTTTTTAACTTTTGCCGCTCAAAAGAAAAGACTATGGTTGCACTCCTTCGGACTATTTTGCTTAATTCCTGCCTGGTAACGGTATGTGCTCTGTTTTCACAGTAACTGCTCAATCAGTCAGACATTGTTGCACTTATTGCTCAGAGCTGTAGCTAGAAACAAGTTTAGTTTGCAATGATTTACTGGTGCTGTATTGCTTAATTCCAGCCTGGTACCTGCTCTATTTTAGATTAGTAACTGTGCATTTATCTGTTTTACATTAGTAACTGCATAGCTAGCGACAAATTTAGTGTTTAGTTTGCATATTGCTTACTTTTCCTTTTAGATTAGGAACCTTAGCAGTTGTTAAATATGCCAGCTAAAGATCCATTACAGTCGGTTCAAGTTTCTAGCTGCAAAGTAAGTACAGATTGCCAAGACTTGTCAGCATTTGATTTGAGCGAGAAATGTGTTAACCGGTAGTGTCGGCCTGGATTCCATGTGGACTGTAATGTGCTTTTGTAGAGCTGTGTAAATGCTTTTGATTTGAATACTGACTTTTATTTATTCATCGGTTAAATTGCTATGCACAGAAATGTACGTGGATTTTGTTTTCCTGTTCCAGACCAGTGTGTTTCTAATCTAGTGTTAACACTTAAACAGGCTAGTTAGGAACTGGAGTAAAGGCCCTAAGTGATTGCGATCTATGTATGTAGTACAGTGTAACCGTTCCTTTATTATGTTCTGTTTATGTAGTGTAACAGTACTCCAGCTGTCAGTACAGTGACATCCAAGTAGAAAATGAGCAGCAATAGGCAGGAGTCAAGTGGATTCTGTTGTCCTCGACTTTAGCAAAATGTTTAGCACGCTTCTCCTTTCTCCGCTTTTGACACCTTGTTTACTTAGTACTTCTGCTGTAGAATGCTCAACACAGAGAGAGAGAGAGAGCGAGCTGCTCTTAAAAAATCCGGATTTATATTGGGCAATGGTTTTCCCAGATGACTGCTTCTTAAGGCACTTTAAGAATGATGTATAAGAATGATGTATGTGCATGCGCGGAGTAGTGCACTGGTAGGGTGCTGGACTCCCCCTTTCTGGGGTATGAGGGTGTAGTTTGTTTTGTTTATCAACAAATCCATCCATTTTTTGTGCTCCTACAGTGACCAGTTTCTAAAAATCAATGTATACCAAGAGTATATATTCCCCATTCTGAAAGAGGTATGGGCCTCCTTGAGATTGACTACATGTAGAGATCTGCAATCATGGCACTGCATACATATCTGCTGAACTCACAAGACTCAAACACATTTAAAGTTTTGAAACATGAGGAGAATAAATCTAAAATGACCTCCCTGCTTAGTCCAGCAGAAGCATATCGACATCAAGTGGGAATAGAAATCAAACCAGAAGTAGATAAAAATCAGGCAGCAACCAAATATGCCAAAAAACAAAGGAATACAAGGTGAAGGCTCAGATGAGAAGGCAAGAAATGTGGAAAATGCATAAATATAGTAACAAGTATAGAAAACTCTTGGAGCAACCTCATGTTGATCAGGATTTAACTGAGGAATGAGTAAGGAGAGGTGAATTTAAACCAAAAGACAAAAGGTTAATACTGGCAAGCCCAAGATAATGGACTACATACATAATGGTTTACAAAGTCCCTTGAGCACGTGGGGAAAACAGACAAATGTAGATTCTGTAAAACAGAATTAGAAACAGTTGCATATCTTGCTGCTGATTGTGATATACTAATGGCAAAAGGACTCTATAATGAAAGCCATAATAATGCGGCAAGACTGTTGCATTGGGGATTATGCAAACATTGTAATACTGAAGTAGCTGAAAAGCACTGGAAACGTGCGCCACAAAGCATCACAGAAAATGATTAAGTTTATATCCCATGGAATCATCCATTGCCAATAGTTCAAAAAATAGATGCAAGAAAACCAGATTTAGTAGTCCATGTAAAGAAGACAAAAGTAGCATTGATCATGGAAACTGCTATACCCAGTGACTACAGTGTCTTACATACAGAGAGACACAAGGTCATAAAATATCAGGATTTGCAGGCAGAAATGAGGGTAATGTGGAAGAAAGATATCCATACAGTTACAGTAGTAGTAGGAGCAACAGGTCTTATAAAAAAAGAATTTACAATCGTACTTAGATATGTTACAGATCATGCAACTCTATACGAATTGCACGAGGAGTCATTACTAAGCACATTACGGGTGCTGAGAAGAGCACTTCTGGCTAACATCAAAGATTGAAACGACACTAATTTCATGAACTTTAATCATGCTTTGAATTAGGAATGGGGCCATTCCCACCATGGTATTAGAAACACAATAGACTTGGAGAAATTAAAAACAAAAATAGGTAGAATGGGTAGCCTTTCTCATTTCCACTTGCAGAATATCGTGGCATTTCTCCACCAAAACTTAAAAAAAAAAAAACACATTCAAAATATCAAGACTTAAATGCTGCTTCCCTCTACTACTTTATAAAAATGAAAATTAGGCAGCCTTTTCCCATTTTAATGCAATACAGTATCTACCACCCTGCTTCCCACTATTGCTTTCAAGTAGAGGACTGTGTAGCCTTACCAGTTTCTATGCAATACAGCATCCACCCTGCAGCATCATGCACCACTGCTCAGCCAAAATGTAAACACTAAAAAACAAGACTTTCACCCTGCCATCTTCTAATGTGTTAAGTAAGTTTAGGGTAAATGTCTGATAAGACTGTTTAAAGAAAGCAAACAGATGATGGGCTATGTAAAGAAAGCTTACCAAAAAATATAGATAAAATTAAATTCAATATACAGAAACACACACATGCACACACATATATCTATATACACGTGTGTGTATGTACGTACATACAAATATATACACACAAACACACATATATATACTTACCAAGGGAAATACTGCTGGAGGGATATTACATCTATAATTCCTACAGATCATGACCTTTATAGTAACTCAGAACTGAGAGCAATGAAGCTCGACTTTGAAATGGTGTAAATGGAGAAATGACCCTGGATCTGAGCTTTTCTCTTAGTCTACCATAAATCCTCTGGCTGTCTTTTTCTTTTTTCCCAAACCCAATGGTAACTAACCAAGCATGGCAAAACCTCTTTTTCCTGTTACAGTTCAGGGACACATTTCATAAACTCAACCTAACTTCTAGGGGAAACTTAGCAGCTTTTTTTTGAGGTGCATTAGGTCGGGGATAGCCAAGCTATATGCTGCTTCACTACTGTTTGTACTCTAACCCTATTGTTTGAGTTAAGCTTTGAGCTCCTCTGTCATACGTCAAATTAATGCCAATCACATTCAAGGATATGATCACAACATGCTATCCACCCTTCTCATTACTCCTACCAATTAATCCTTACCATATCTATCTACCATAGGTGGTCTGACTTGCTCACTATACCTCCAGCAGAAAACTTGCTGCTTTTCTTCTCAGCCTAAGTGTGGCAGCTAAGTTATTACTACTCACTAAACATTCCTTTCTCAAAAATATTTCATCACTAAATCACAGCCTAAGTGGCAGGAGGGCTGCCCCTCTTTTCTGCTATACCACCATCAGCAATACTCTCTTCTCTCCTTTTCAACTTAAGTGACAGCTAGGTTATCACTCCCTTTTACAACATTTTTTGTACAAACTCCCCCCACCAGTTGCAGTCTTTATAGCCACTAGTAAGCCTCTCTGCACTCTCTTCCACATTACATCTCTCAGCACAGGTATCAATGTCACATCAGACTCCTACACTCCATAAGTCTTAACGCAACCCTTCTTCTATAGGTCTCTGACAGCATACCACCATTTAGCCCTACTAAATTCAAGCGAGACTTTCATGGTGGCCCAGACTACCATACAGGTTTACCATTGAAAACATATCCACACACAAAAATCTAACATTCTCCTCTAAAAACAATCTCTAATCTAGACCTTTTCTATGCTAACACACATCCAACCACAACTCATTTTTCTAATTTTTGCACATGTGGGTCGGGGTGAGAATCATGTAGAGCCTAGGCTCATCTTTCACCAAAATCTCCAAAAGGAGTTATTTAAAAAAAATCCTGCTCTTCAGAAACTTCGAATATTAGCAGACATGCATAAAAATCCAGGCCCTCTACAAAACCCAAGCCATCTTAATACTTCAGCTATAACAGCCACAAATAAAAAAGTACAGTTTTGTACCTACCATAAATGTAGATGTCCGATAGATATGCAACTGCAGTCATAACATATGGGTTGTCCTGCCTCAGGCAGCCCTCGGTCGGCCGGATTCCAAAGTCTGGGTCCGACGTCGGCTGATGTCGCATTTCTCTCCGACGTCAGAGCGGCTGGAGTATATAAGCATCAGCCGACGCCATCTTCATCAGTGTTTCTTGCCCCAGATGCCAGGTGCCCTCCAAGGAAGGCTGTAATCAAATTGGAAGACAATAATAGGTTTCCATACAAATAAATAAGCAATAAACAGATACACCATAACAGATATCCCCAGCTAAGGATAAGAGGGAGAAGAGTGGACCCAAGGCATAGAGGGGAAGGAGGGAGGGAAAACCCGACTGCAGTTGCATATCTATCGGACATCTACATTTATGGCAGGTACAAAACTGTACTATGTCCTTCAAGAATGCAACTGCAGTCATAACATATGGGTTGAATACCATAGCTTAGCTGGGGGAGGTGGTATGCTCTAAGAAAGGGATGGAGTAGCTATCAATCCCTGCAGGACTGCCGAAGCAAAGCCTGCTCTGGATCTGGAATATAAAGGGAGATTGTAGTGTTTGGAAAATGTATGCACGGAGCTCCATGTAGCAGCTTCTAGAATGTCTTTTGTAGGCACCCCTCTTAAGAATGCTGTACAGGTGGCTGTAGCTCTGGTGGAGTATGGTCTGACATTGGCTGGCACACTCTTTCCATGAAAGGAATAACAGAATCTGATGCAATGTCCAATCCATTTTGAAATTGTCTGTTTGGAAATTGCTTTTCCTTGTACTCCAGGAGCGTAAGCTACAAAAAGCTGATCAGACTTCCTACTGGTCTTGGTTCTGTCTAGGTAGTAGCGAAGTTGCCTGTGTATGTCCAAGGTATGTAACAGTCTTTCCCCTTTGTTCTCAGGATTGGGAAAGAAAGTAGGCAGGTGAATTGCTTGATTTAAAGAAACCCTAGATACCACTTTTGGTAGAAAGGTAGGGTTGGTTCGTAAGGAGACCCTGTCTCTGTGAAAAGTTATGAACGGTGGTATTGCCATTAGGGCCTGTAATTCCGAAACCCTTCTTGCTAAGGTAATGGCCAGCAGGAAAGCTGTCTTCCAGGAAAGAAATTGTAAATCCACAGAAGCTGCTGGCTCGAAGGGAGGTAGAGTCAATTTTTCTAGGACAAAATTGAGATCCCAAGCTGGTACTGGTGCCTTTCTTGGGGGCTTTATATTCTTGATTCCTCTAAGAAATTGCCTTAACAAAGGATGTGAAAACACAGGTGGATCAGTGTTGTACCTAGCTGAGATAGCTGAAGCATGCATTTTTATGGAAGAGTATGAGAGTCCGTTATGTAGCATATCTGCCAAGTATTCCAAAATGAGTGGAATGCTCAAAAGTGATGCATCATGACCCTTGTTGGTATTCCAAATGCTGAATCTCTTCCATTTGGCTGAGTAAGCCTTTCTGGTGGATGGTCTGCGTGCTTCTGTTAGTATCCGCTGAACTTCCTTGGAGAGAGGTAAATTGAGGTTATTTATGGGATCTCCCAAGCTGTTAGCTGTAGCGTCTGGATGTTGGGATGAACTGTCCTGAAGTTGTGTTGAGTCAAAAGTTGGGGCCATTGTGGAAGGGCCCACGTTTTGTTGTGACATATGCTCCGTAGTAGTGGGTACCAGTGTTGTCTTGGCCAGTCTGGAGCTATTAGGATCCCCTTCGGCTGCTCTGCTTTGATCTTTAGTAACACTGTGGTCATCAGTGGCAGAGGTGGAAATGCATAGATTATTAGGGAGCTCCAGTTGAATGAGAGAGCATCTATTTTCCATGCTTGTGGATGATATGTCCTTGAGCAGAACTTTTGTAGGTGATGATTGAGGTGGGAGGCAAATAGGTCTACGTCCGGCCTGCCCCATGTCGAGGTGAGTCATATAAAGATGTCTGGATGTAACCTCCATTCGTGGGGGTCTAGGAAATTCCTGCTTAGACTGTCCGCCAGAACATTGTCTTTGCCTGGAACAAACTGGGATTGTAACTGTATGTTTAAACTCAGTGATTTTTCCCAAAGATTCATTGTCAGTCTGCAAAGGAGGTAAGAATGAGTGCCCCCCTGCTTGTTTATGTACCACATCACAGTGGTGTTGTCTGTCCGTATTAGTAAGTGGCCTTGTTGAAGTTGTTGTCCGAAGGCCTCGATGGCATGTATTACTGCCAGCATTTCTTTTTGGTTGATATGCAGATGTGTTTCCTTTGGAGACCATTGTCCTTGAATACATCTGCCCTCCATGTGCGCCCCCCATCCAAGGTCTGAGGCATCTGTGGTCATGGTCTGTGTTATCTGAGGTTTTTTGAACGACATACCTGTGTTTGACTGGCTTACTGTGGCCCACCATAGAAATTCCTTTTGAAGACATGGAATGAGCAGTATAGTTGCTTCTAGGTTGTTGCTGTGTTGAGACCATAAGCTTTTTAGGTACCATTGAAGCTTTCTCATGTGTAGTCTTGCTAGTGGAACCAGGAGAATGCAGGATGCCATGTAACCCAGGGCCTGTAGGAATCTCCTTGCAGTCATCTGGGTGAGTTTTGCTAAACTTTTGAAGTAATGAGTTAACTTCTTTTGCTTGTCTTCTGTCAGGTAAGCCATTTGAGAGGCTGTGTCTAGTTTGGCTCCTAAGAAGGTTATTTGCTGGGATGGCTGAAGTCTTGACTTTTGAAAGTTGACTGTGTATCCCAGAGCCTGTAGCAAGTGTATGACATAAAAAGTTTTTTGTCAAGGTTAGTTTGTTGTCCGCTTGTATGAGGCAATCGTCCAGGTACGGGTAGATTTGAATCCCCTGGAGCCTGCAATGAGCAATTACTGATGCCAGGCATTTCGTGAATACTCTGGGTGCAGTAGATAAGCCAAATGGCAATGCTGAGAATTGATAATGTTCTGGCCCTGCAAGAAATCTGAGGTATCTTCTGCAACTGTGTCTGACAGGGACATGCAGGTATGCCTCCTTGAGGTCCAGAGTAATCAGCCAAGACCCCTTGCCCAGCATGGGAAGGAGTTGCTGTAGAGTCAGCATTTTGAACTTTGGTACTATGAGAAAAGTGTTTAAAGCAGACAAATCCAGTATTGGTCTCCATTGAGTTTCTTTTCTTGGAACAAGGAACAGTCTTGAATAAAACCCCTGACCTTGTTCTTGTAGTGGAACTTTTTCTATTGCTTTGATCTGAGCAAGCAGAGAAATTTGCTTGATAGCCTCTGTCCTCTGATTTTGTGGAAGGTTTGGCATGCCCTGTTTTCTTGGCAAGGTATGAAAATGGAACCTGTAACCGTGGTCTATAATGTCCAAAATCCATTTGTCTTTTGTCAGTTTGTGCCAATTTTTTGAAAACAAAGATAATTTTCCACTCAAGGGAGCTTCTGTTTGCTCCTTGGTCAGCGGAACTAGAGGAAAGTCATTGAGATTGTCCCTGCGGGGCAGAAGAAACCCCTGTGTCACCTCTTTGGTTTGCTGGTTGCCATTGTCGTCCCCTGTAGGATCCTCTGTATTGCCCTCTTCCTCGGGCATGCCTGTTTTTGGCCCTTTGAAATCTTTCAGGATTAGGAAAGGACCAGTTTTTTGAAGGCCAGTTCCTGCTGAATCTGGGTGGCTGAACCTGGAGGAAATCTTTGACTGTCTGAACTGACTTGGCTTTTTCCTCAATGGACTTTAACACATCTTTAGCATTAGCACCAAAGAGCTTGTTCTTTTCCAACGGTGCATCAAGAAGTTTTGCCTTAACATGATCTGGTAAAGGTTGTTCTTTTAACCATGCATGTCTACGAATGACCGCCCCTATCATAGCTGCCCTACATGAAGCTTCCAATGCATCATATCCACACTGTAGAAAGTGATTGCTAACCTGCTGAGAATTATGGACAGCCTCTTGCAAAGACTTCCTATCTAAAGGTTCAGGAGAGGCCAATTTTTTTCTGTAAATCATCTAACAGGAAATCCTGATATTGAAACATGTGAAAGAGACAATTGAGCGCTCTCATAGATAAAGTAGTGGAGGTGTAAACCTTCTTCCCCCATCTCTCTAAGGACCTTGCTTCCCTGTCGGAAGGCAAAGGATTCTTGGAGGTGGTAGCTGAAACCCCTTTAGGTCCCTGGGAAATAGTTTCTAAATCAACAGCATGGGCCCTAAAGAAATGAGAATGGGTTTCTGGAACCCTACAGTATCTGTCAGGCTTGACAGGAGCAGGAGGAAGAGTATCGGGGTAACACTGGAGTCGGAGTATAGATCATCCAAAACATCAAGCACAGGAGGTATAGCTAAGGGTCTGTGCTGGGGTTTTTTAAGGAATGTTCGAAGGCGCTTTCTAGAATCTGAATATTCCTGGCCTTGCCACTGAAAATGCTCCCTCATGGAATGCAGAACTTCCCCAAAAGAATATATCCTCAGGAGGAGAGGCCGAGGGAATGGAGTCCTCTGCATCTGAATCCTCATAGGTCTGGAAGGGCTCTTCATGGCTTTCGGAGTGAACAGAGTCCTCAGAATCTTCATCTGAAGAAAGAGGGTCAGAGGGTTCAACCCTGGGCCTCTTATCAGGAGGAGGCTAGGATCCTCTCTCAGGATGGGCCTGGGAACCTCTGATCAGGGAAATTAAATCTGCGGCCAAAGACATGATTTGAGTGTCAGGAGTGGGCTGAGGTGAGGTTTTAGCAGTAAGATGCTTGGTCTTGCTGGCTGCCTTAGCACGTGTGTAGGCCTTGATAGACATGGACATGGGAGGCCTAGCCGCTCCACGTGCAGGAGTGACCTTATCAACAGCAATGGTCTCGGGCATTTCCTCGGTTTCAGTATCCGGAGGAAAATCAATAACTGGCGTCGGAGTGGCTTCCGGTATCGGAGGTATCGGTAATGCGGTGTCTTCGGTTCGAAGGGGTGGAATAACCGCCTCAAAGGGAACCGGGGCACTTGCGGTAAGTTTTGGCGTGTTGTCGGTGGAAGACGCGGGCCGAGGATGTCGGTCCCGGTCTTTTCGTTTCTTAGGAGTATGCGTTGTCGGTAGTTCCGACGGCATTGTATAATCAAATTTTTCGCCGAAAAAGTCTTCAGCGAACTCCGCCCGGCACCTGAGAGTGCACTTATTGAAGCGAGCACAGGCGGCACAGGCCGAGACGTCGTGGTCTGGGCCAAGGCAAGGGAGGCAGTAAGAATGGAAATCCTTATGAGGTATTTGTTTACCACAAGACAAACAATTATTTACTTTTTCAGTAATTTCTGACATCGGCTGAGGCAAGAAAAGGTCCCCAACGGGGTACTTAGCTTTTTTGATGACTTCGGTTTCGAAGAATACAGGAGCTGACTGACCGGCACTTGCGAACTGCTTCTGCTTCGGGCACCGCGCGACAAGAAAGACTGAAGAAGATGGCGTCGGCTGATGCTTATATACTCTAGCCGCTCTGACGTCGGAGAGAAATGCGACATCAGCCGACGTCGGACCCAGACTTTGGAATCCGGCCGACCGAGGGCTGCCTGAGGCAGGACAACCCATATGTTATGACTGCAGTTGCATTCTTGAAGGACATCCTTAAATTAGTCTCCTTAAAAATCTGCAGAATAAACACCAAATGGACACACCTTCAAGCTTGGCTATCCACAGAACAACCACATACTACAGCCATCAATGAAGCCAGTCTAAAAAGACAACTACTGCCCCTCAGAATACATACAAAACAACAGTACCATAATCGCTGACCTCATACCATGTCAAAGGCCAGAAGGTGACACATTGCTGTTATTAAAATGCAACTCCTCACCTGAGAACTTAACAGATGCTAGCTACAGTTAAAAGCAGCACATCCAATAACAGAGCAACAAATTAGGTATTATGTCATCTATCTTAAATGGGAAGCATACTCAAATATTTATTGCTTCTTTTTACATCCCACCTCCATCCACACTTGCACAAATACAAAATGTAATTCACCCAATATTCCCAATGGCCCCACAAGGTACACTATCATGCTGGGCGACTTCAGCATTATTGCAACTGGTCAAGACAGTAATAAATTAAACAAAATGCTACAATAATAGCAGTTAAAATAATTGGTAAAACTTCCCTCTTAGCCAAACCACAAAGAATGACTGTACATTACATTTAATAACACTTTAAAAACAGATGCACTGGGTTTGACATCTTCCCAAAATAATTGTAGTGACCACTGCCCCATTATATCTTCACAGGCATTCAAAACTTCAAAAGCTGTACTGACAGACCCTTTCCAGAACAAGAAACATAAGACAATGAACATGGTTCTGGACACAATAGATTGGACACTACTGTGTGGTATTTGCTGATCTTAATGCCGCGGTGGTACGGCGGTAGTGTTGTTACCTCACAGCAAGAAGGTCTCGCATTCGATTCTCGGCTTGGCTTGGGAGTGCCTTCTGTGTGAAGTCTGCATGTCCTCCCCACGGTTGGGTAGTGTTCGAAAGACATGCGTGCATAAATGGGCGTGCCTTCGTTGAAGGTTGGAGCATCGAGCTGGCACCACGGAGTTTCGTAAAAATCTACTGCCAATCATTAGCGGACCGGAGTTCCGCTGTGGCGACCTGTTACCGGGAAAAAGCCGAAAGACAAACAACAACAACCAAGTACTAGAAATGTTTACCTCCATCCTATCTTCCATCCATAACTTTCTCTTCTCTACTTCACATAGTAGGCTGAGCAAAGACAAAAACAAATAATCAAACATACACTGTTTATGTTTGGAAGAAAAAAGCCAGTGAAGAAAGGTCTTTACCTGACAAAAGCAACTAGAATGGCTACAAAAGCTCAACATTTAAGTGGAAAACAAGGCAATGCAACTAGCAAACCATTACTATTCTGGAAAGATATAAAAATGTTAGCATGTCACATAACTGACCGCTCACCTTCAATAACTTCTAATTTCCTATGTTCAAGCTATAACTAACCAATTCTAGTCAAATTCGCAAATAGCCAACACTAACAGCTCTTTGCAGCTCTATTCATCAGCAGAATACACTGCAACCTTCTACTTTACTGAAATTACCACTAGTAAAACAAAAATCTACCTAAAGACCTAAACGAAATATCCTCTAAGTTTAGCAAACTTCACACCATATTCCAAAGAACAGAAGCTGATACGAACTGCAGAACAGCTCACACACATACATATTAAACATCCCCTTAAAGGAATTCTACTGCCAGCTTTCACACACATTATCCCTCTTACAAAAGTAGCCTCATCTTCACTTCCAAAAGACTTCTGTACCATACCCAGTCTTTGCCCTGTTTGTAAAACCTTTGAGAAACTTTTATGCAATCAGTACAAATATTCAAACACACATCTACAGACTACTATCTGACTGGCATGGTTTCCACAATGCCTTCATGGTTGCATAACTGTTGGCGCAACTATGCACATGACTAAAGCATTCGAGAATTTTAACCATAAGTTATTTCTCTGGAAACTTAAAAGGTTCAGCTTCTGAGAAAAAAAACTGTTTCCAAAACGACCTTTCCAGCAAGACCCTTAGGGTACATTTCAACACTGAATAATTAGCAAGTGGAATCCTCAACACTGGACTAATCCAAGATTCAGTACTTGCCACCCTCCTTTTTTTCTCTCTTCATAAATACCTTCATGAGTGAACCACCTCTGATGGATATTATTCTTTATGCAGACATATTCTTCCTCAAAGCTGGCAAAAGTCATACAAATCTGGAATCATAACTAGAAAGAATTTCTCTGATTTGTGACAGTTGTCATGTATCAATAAGCTCCTGGTCAAACCTAAAAAGGCTAATATCATGATGTCTCCTCAGCTCAGAAGCTTTCAGCCTCACCATCACTGCCAGTCACAGATATGCAAGGTATTATCCAAAATGTCACAGAATACAAACAGTTAGTGCATACACTTAACTAATCCTTATCAAGCCAGTTAGCTCAGGGTTTAAGGATGTCAGCTATATTTCCTGTGGTTCGGGATTTGACTCCCTCAGCTCCTACTGTATGGCCTTGAGCAAGTCACTTAACCAGACACTGCTCATAGGTCGCCCCTGAAAAGGGACTGTATGTCCAAGTGGGCCTACGTGGTTAACAAATCAAATAATTTTATTATTTACTTCACATATGGACAATATCACAGAAGAAATCCTGACTCAGCTTCAACTATAAACTT
Organism: Protopterus annectens; assembly: GCF_019279795.1. Classification (NCBI taxonomy): domain Eukaryota; kingdom Metazoa; phylum Chordata; order Ceratodontiformes; family Protopteridae; genus Protopterus; species Protopterus annectens. Next base: position 119,729,452 of record NC_056728.1, on the reverse strand, counting down.
TCACATCTACTGTACCATTATCCAGAGCTGCCACAGCCAAGAATGTCCTTCCGAAAAACAGAGTGTGGGGTCAGTAATGGTTAGCAATAATCAACATATAACATTCAAAGACTCCAGATAACCAAAAATAAAAATTCAAATTAGCACTACTAGCAGACTTACTTGCATATCATTGTGATCTCAGAACTGAAATGGCTCCTTTTCACAGTTAGGGCTTCTTAAATTTAAAAAGTATTGGAGTAAGAAATAAACTATGCCACTGCACTTCCTCATTAAGAAAAAAGTTGCTGTTGAAAGAACAAGCCTAGTTCCTCCTTAAGGTGAAACTAGAAAGATGATATGACCACTTCATGCCCTCATTTCAAAAGTACAACTGGGGAAGAGAGTCTTGGCAATATCAGGACACATTACATGGAACTGGCTCACAACAGAAATCATGTTTTATAGAGAAAGTGAATAAATTTAAAAACGCATTATGTAAATAGCTGAACAATGAAGTTGCATGTAACTGCTTTTGAGACCATGGTTAACGGTGAACAAGAATCACACCACCTCCAGTTTATCCTCACGGTACCAATACAGATAATCCCAAACATGATCCTCACTGGATGTTCTCCAAACATAGCCAAAAGGATAAAATTCCACACAATAATGAGAATAATGGTAGTAATAAAGGTTTATTCTCAAACACCAAAGACTTTTTTGCACTTTCATCTCCTAACAGGAAACTTCATCAGAATCATTTACACAACATCCTGTTACAAATTTAAAGCCTGAAAACACTCTCCATTGGTTCAAACATAACATAACATGACATCACCTAATACATTAACCCCTAGTTACCATCTATAAAAATGTTTAAAAACATTTAAAATTAACAACATTTAAACACTCCCTTTTTTATCATGTTATTTTCTATCATATTATTTCATCCTAAAATCTTAAACCTTGTATTTTATGGTTTATAATCTAATGTATTATTTATTTGCCCTTAATCTCAGGGCAGGGGTCAATGACACATGGTCATTTAAACCTGGGTATACACAGGCATTAAGCCGTAACTGCCATATTAATTCCCTCCATTCCAGCCTAGATTCTCAGTCCCCACCTCTTTCTGAGAGCTTCACTATTTCTAATATCCAAAACCTAAAATCTGCCTTAGCACATCACATTTTTTTTTCTGTGGCTTACTTCGTACACGTGTTCGTAAATTCTCTGTCTTCAACTACACTCCATTTTACACAAATAGAATGCCCAACAAAATGTACAGTATGTCAAACATACCATTCCCTTAGTCGAGTAATTATAATATCCTAATGCCTGGCATTTAATAGAGGGAACAGGTAATTCTCTCTCTTCCCTATTGGCTAGAAACATACATTGTGAGCACCTACCACATTTGGAGGTTCCTTCCTTCCTTCCTTCCTGAACCATCATATGTGTTGCTCCCCTCTCGAACAACTCTTTTAAAGTTCTTCCTAAAACTGAATTTTAAGGGTCTACTGAACACATCTACTCTATATGGCATGTTACTAAACAGCTCACAATGTTTAATATTCTGAATCCTTCTTATAGCCTGATTACATGTCAACACTAAATAAGGGAATTCCAAACCTTCACCATTAAATCCACTATTTTCCACTAAATGTATATCCTCCTTGCTCATCAAGGCTGACTGATCTAATAACGAGGAATATTTCTTCCCTCAACCCAATAATATTTCTTCCTTTATAGATTTTATTAGATCTTCAGGGTACCCCCACTCAAAGAACAGCCTCCCAATACAGTCCAACTCAAATTCAAAGTCCTCCCTTAGAGATGTCATACAGGCTGCTCGTACCATCTGACCTTTCAATATATTTTTCTTTTGTTTCAAGGGGTGATGTCATACAGGCTGCTCGTACCATCTAACCTTTCAATATATTTTTCTTTTGTTTCAAGGGGTGGTTACTCTCAAAATGTAAATATGAGTTGGAGGAACACTTTTCCCTATACACCTGTGACACATACCGGTAATTTTCATAGTCTTTCCGGATATCTACATCCTGGAAATTTAACTCATCAGTCCCAAATTCATATGCAAATTTCAAAAATTCTGTGATGTCATTTAGATAACTCATAAACCCACCAATTGTTTCTTGTGATCCCTCCCAGACAATAAAAATATCATCCAGGAATCGATAGTAAGCCCTGATATGTTCCTTATACCCCGAATTAAAAACAAAACGCTTTTCCCAGTATAACATATTGGTGCACATGATGCGCCCACTGAAACTCTAACTAACGATAGTATTTGCCTTGGAAATAAATAAAATTATTTTCAACACTAACTCCATATTCTCTAATACTAATCTACACACATTACCATTCAGAAATTTAAACTCCATCATCATCTCTTCAAACCATTTAAGTCCCAACTCATGGGGGAATCACAGAGAATAAATCTTTAACATCAATTGTTAAAAAAAAGAAAGTTGAGATTAAATTCTAGTTTCCCTATTTTGGGTAGGAAATCCCACAAATTTATCAATATATGTGGATACATACCATAAAAGGCTTTTAGTTTTCTATCCACATATATGGCCAAGGGTTAAGTTTTTGAACCTGCTGATGTTACCACTGGTCTTAGCCGGGCATTAGGATATTATAATTGCCCAACTAAGGGAATAGTATATTTGGCATATTGTACATTTTAACACGAACCGGAAGGTTAGCAACCAAAACAAACACCACTACGATAGTCCAATGCAATAACGGACGCTTTCTCCAAAAGTGTTTCTGAACGCTACTTTATTATTCCAAATAAAAGTGTTTTCGCTGCTCCAAACAGAAAGCAGCTTCTTCAGAAAAGTTTATTCAAAAAAACATTTTGGCGCCATATGATGCTTTTATATCAACAAAGTAGTATACCTCTGACATCACTTCCTTAAAGGCACCCCTCAATCGTAAACACTTTTAGACAATAAAAAAATAAAAATATATATATAAATTCTATGAAACATATTAAACTGTATGAAAGTTACATTACAAATATAATATGTATTAACTCTATCCAACAGTAAAAACAATTTTCTGCTTACATAAATGTTATTGTTAACTACACAAATATTTGTGAAAGGGGCTCTATATGTTGGTTAAAAACTTCCTGATTTCCGTATTAGAAACAGGACAAAGGTTGTAATGGCTTATCAGAAAAAACCCATTTATTTGATGTAGCTTCTCATTTTTAGTACTACAGAGATGTTACAGTTGTCATTAAGGCCCGGACTACTAAATGCATTTAGTCTGATTTGCCATTCTAATTCACGTAATTCTAATAATAACGACAAGGGACCCCCTCTGATACTCATTGGGATATGATCAATACCCATGAATAAGAACTTATGCTCAGGAAAACATACTATGTGCCTGGCCAAAGCATTTTCTTGTTTGTTTGTTCTAATGGCATAGACGTGCTCGTAAATACGTTGTCGAAATTTACGGTCTGTCTTGCCAATATAAACATGGACAAGAATCACAAAATGCTCCATAAATTACTGATTGTGAATTACAATTAATAGTATGTTGGATGTTGTATTTCGAGTCCTCCACGGAAAAAGATAGTCCAACTTTGATCATTTGACACCAATTACAGGAGCCACATGTCACCGAGCCTTTACATTTACTGAACTTTGGCTCATGCCTTGTTTGTAACAATTCTTTTAAATTTCTACCTTTCCTAAATATTATTCTAGGAAGCGGTCCCAGCCTTTGAAACAGGAATAAATCATTCCTAATGAATTGCCAATTTTGATCAAAATGTTGCAAATTTTCCGGCATCATTACTGAATGTTGTGATGAAGCTAGTGGAATTGCTAGCCTTGACTAAATTAACAGTAACATTGTCTCCTCTCATTTGGGAACTAACCTCTACTAATTCGTTCGATTCTAATACGCTGTTATCAGGTTCGTGTTCCTCTCTTTGTTTAAGTGGTACAAAGAAACCCTCTAATCTCTTAACTTCAATTTCAGTGATAATCTCATCAATCAATGAGATTGGGTACCCTCTATTAACAAATTGGTTTTTAAGGAACAGACATTCTTCCCTGAAAGTTGACAATGAATTGCACATACGCACAGCTCTCACCAGTTGACCCTTTATGATGGCTCTTTTTTGTCTAAAGGGGTGTTGGCTGGTGAAATGTAAGATCGAATTACAATATGTACTTTTCCTAAATACTTGAGACATGTATGACCTCCTAGATTCATCCTTCCTCAACTTTACATCTAAATAGTCTATTTCTCTAGTAGAAAAAGAGGATGTAAATCTTAGGAAGGAGGTCGAACAGTTCATGTATTCGACCAATGCATCTGCCTCCGTTTCGTTACCTTTGAACAATATAAAAATATCGTCAAGGAACCGTGTATAAAACCGGATCTGGTCAACAAATCTCAAGTTGGAAAGGATGAACTTGGATTCCCAAAAGGCCATGAATGTGTTCGCAACACTGGCCCCACATGGGGAACCCATGGCTATGCCCTGTTTTTGCAAAAAAATCTTTTCATTAAAGATGAAAAAATTAGAATCTAGGACTATGCTCAGAAGTTCCGTGACAATGTCAATTTCGTTCTTTGTGGCTCCCAGATCCCGCAGTTTCAACCCGACCCATTCAATGGCCTCTTGATGTGGGATCGAGGTGTATAAATCTACCACATCAATAGTCATGAAGTTGGAATCTGCATGGAACATGACTTCACTGATGTTAGTAAGAAAGGTCCAGGAATCTTTACATATGGAAGGGATTTTCTTTAAATGCTTTAATAGGATGTAGTCTATTAGTTTAGCACTATTATATGTCATTGAGAACCTTCCATCTATCAATGCCCTCATGGGGGGATCCTCCAGATTTTTATGGATCTTGGGAATTCCAAACATCAAAGGCACTTTAGGAAAAGAAATGTCCAAAAAATTGTATAGTTCAATATCTATTTTACCTTCTAAGAACATGTCCCTAAGGTAACCTCTAATTCTCCTGTAAGTGCCGTTCATTTCATTGATGGAAGAAGGACACTAGGCTGGTGTATCAAGTATTAAGGACATTTTGTCATTGTATAAACTATTATTAAAAATGACAAGACCTCCCCCTTTATCAGGCTTAATTGCTCTAACTGGTAATAGTTTGAAATCTGCTAGTGCTCTTCTCTGTTCTTTGGAAATATTTTGGGAATTACCTACTCTAAACATATTTCTTGTGTTTTTTAGTTCCCTAATATCCACTTCGCAGATATTTTCAAACGTTTTTAACACAGTATGTAAAGGGGGATTAAAAGTACTTGGAGTTCTTAACCCAGTCCTAGGAACAGAAATAGAGTTATTGAATAACAAGTCAAGGTTTAATTTCCTAGTAAAACATTTAAGATCTATTATTGTTTTAGTAAGATCACAGTCAGCACTAGGTACAAACGTATTTCCTCGGGACAAAATTTCTATGAGTTCAGATGATAACATGACATCTGAAAAATTGTATATTTTAAAGTCCCCTTTGGAATTGACCTGTATTCGCACTCTAGAATGTTCCTGTACATTTTCTTCTAGGACGTTCATGGAACAATTTAATTGTTCCGTGTTCTGCTCCTCGTTTGGTATGTCCGCTGAGGGAGTTGTCCTAAAAAATTGTTGTTGTTGACACTATTAAGACCCATACCAGGGTTGTTCTTCCTGGTTCTGTTGTTGTTACTGTTAATGTTCCCACTAGATTTATTAGTCCATCTAGGTTTATTATTTTGTTGGTTCCTGTCCTCCACTTGGATACCTGAAGTCGAGGGTTGAACCTCTGCTTCAAATGTGTCCAAATTGTCCAAGTTAGGAGTAATGGCCACCTGCAATTTCGGATAGGCCTGTTGGTGTTGATATAACAGTCTATCTCTATTCAGCTTTTTCACTTTGTTCTGTTTCAGTTTCATTAACAAGCCCTCAATACTAATGAAGATACGGTCATAGTCGAATTTATATTGCATAAATTCAATGTCCATTTTGATGGTATTGTCAAGGGATTTTATTTCCTCAGTCAAAAAAGTAATGTTGAGAGAATAATGTTTAATTAACAGTTCAAGAAGTTGCGCTCCTTGTCTATCAAAGAGCGAGACTAGATCAGTAAGAAACTCTGCCCCTTGGATGAGCCCTGACGGCGAAAAGGCTGAGCGTAGTCCCTTAGGCACAATCTTTTCATTTAAGCATTGCTGGAAGTATGATACTTCCAGCTGCAGTTTTTTTAATTTAACTAGTTTAACATCCAGTCTTTTAAGATTCTCAATAATAGAGCCCATAGAATTATTTGACTCACCATCTAAAGCCGGTCGTTCCGTCACTGCCACTCTGGGAAAAACAAAAGATTCCAAATTGTTGATCCACTGGGAAATGGAAGGAACGCCAATAAGCTCCTTATGGTTGTCATTGCCCCTCTGTTGTCCTCCGGTGTTTAAATTAGTGTTCCTGCCGTCTGAATCACTGACAATGGTAGGAAATGACTGTTCAGTCAAATCGTTGTTATTCACAATGTTCGCAGAAGGCACACAGCGCTGGCCCGCTGGAATACTGTTGGATGGCATAGTCAATAAGCTCCTATTTTCGAAAGCTTCCATACGTGAGTGCAAAGAATCTATTTTTTGTGATAACGATACCAAGATAGTTTTCATGTCCAAACTGGTGTCCGGAAGTGTATCTCCTTCCGAATGAAAGATCGAAGGTGTTGTTGGGCTGCTTAACCTCTCCGAAGCCATACGGTAAAACAGACTAAGCGAAATCGGCACAACAAACCACAAAAACACGAACCGGAAGGTTAGCAACCAAAACAAACACCACTACGATAGTCCAATGCAATAACGGATGCTTTCTCCAAAAGTGTTTCTGAACGCTACTTTATTATTCCAAATAAAAGCGTTTTTGCTGCTCCAAACAGAAAGCAGCTTCTTCAGAAAAGTTTATTCAAAAAAACATTTTGGCGCCATATGATGCTTTTATATCAACAAAGTAGTATACCTCTGACATCACTTCCTTAAAGGCACCCCTCAATCGTAAACACTTTTAGACAATAAAAAAATAAAAATATATATATAAATTCTATGAAACATATTAAACTGTATGAAAGTTACATTACAAATATAATATGTATTAACTCTATCCAACAGTAAAAACAGTAAAAACAATTTTCTGCTTACATAAATGTTATTGTTAACTACACAAATATTTGTGAAAGGGGCTCTATATGTTGGTTAAAAACTTCCTGATTTCCGTATTAGAAACAGGACAAAGGTTGTAATGGCTTATCAGACCTTTCTTATCTGATAAGCCATTACAACCTTTGTCCTGTTTCTAATACGGAAATCAGGAAGTTTTTAACCAACATATAGAGCCCCTTTCACAAATATTTGTGTAGTTAACAATAACATTTATGTAAGCAGAAAATTGTTTTTACTGTTTTTACTGTTGGATAGAGTTAATACATATTATATTTGTAATGTAACTTTCATACAGTTTAATATGTTTCATAGAATTTATATATATATTTTTATTTTTTTTATTGTCTAAAAGTGTTTACGATTGAGGGGTGCCTTTAAGGAAGTGATGTCAGAGGTATACTACTTTGTTGATATAAAAGCATCATATGGCGCCAAAATGTTTTTTTGAATAAACTTTTCTGAAGAAGCTGCTTTCTGTTTGGAGCAGCGAAAACGCTTTTATTTGGAATAATAAAGTAGCGTTCAGAAACACTTTTGGAGAAAGCGTCCGTTATTGCATTGGACTATCGAGTGGTGTTTGTTTTGGTTGCTAACCTTCCGGTTCGTGTTTTTGTGGTTTGTTGTGCCGATTTCGCTTAGTCTGTTTTACCGTATGGCTTCGGAGAGGTTAAGCAGCCCAACAACACCTTTGATCTTTCATTCGGAAGGAGATACACTTCCGGACACCAGTTTGGACATGAAAACTATCTTGGTATCGTTATCACAAAAAATAGATTCTTTGCACTCACGTATGGAAGCTTTCGAAAATAGGAGCTTATTGACTATGCCATCCAACAGTATTCCAGCGGGCCAGCGCTGTGTGCCTTCTGCGAACATTGTGAATAACAACGATTTGACTGAACAGTCATTTCCTACCATTGTCAGTGATTCAGACGGCAGGAACACTAATTTAAACACCGGAGGACAACAGAGGGGCAATGACAACCATAAGGAGCTTATTGGCGTTCCTTCCATTTCCCAGTGGATCAACAATTTGGAATCTTTTGTTTTTCCCAGAGTGGCAGTGACGGAACGACCGGCTTTAGATGGTGAGTCAAATAATTCTATGGGCTCTATTATTGAGAATCTTAAAAGACTGGATGTTAAACTAGTTAAATTAAAAAAACTGCAGCTGGAAGTATCATACTTCCAGCAATGCTTAAATGAAAAGATTGTGCCTAAGGGACTACGCTCAGCCTTTTCGCCGTCAGGGCTCATCCAAGGGGCAGAGTTTACTGATCTAGTCTCGCCTTTGATAGACAAGGAGCGCAACTTCTGAACTGTTAATTAAACATTATTCTCTCAACATTACTTCTTTGACTGAGGAAATAAAATCCCTTGACAATACCATCAAAATGGACATTGAATTTATGCAATATAAATTCGACTACGACCGTATCTTTATTAGTATTGAGGGCTTGTTAATGAAACTGAAACAGAACAAAGTGAAAAAGCTGAATAGAGATAGACTGTTATACCAACACCAACAGGCCTATCCGAAATTGCAGGTGACCAATATTCCTAACTTGGACAATTTGGACACATTTGAAGCAGAGGTTCAACCCTCGACTTCAGGTATCCAAGTGGAGGACAGGAACCAACAAAATAATAAACCTAGATGGACTAATAAATCTAGTGGGAACATTAACAGTAACAACAACAGAACCAGGAAGAACAACCCTGGTATGGGTCCTAATAGTGTCAACAACAACAATTTTTTAGGACAACTCCCTCAGCGGACATACCAAACGAGGAGCAGAACACGGAACAATTAAATTGTTCCATGAACGTCCTAGAAGAAAATGTACAGGAACATTCTAGAGTGCGAATACAGGTCAATTCCAAAGGGGACTTTAAAATATACAATTTTTCAGATGTCATGTTATCATCTGAACTCATAGAAATTTTGTCCCGAGGAAATACGTTTGTACCTAGTGCTGACTGTGATCTTACTAAAACAATAATAGATCTTAAATGTTTTACTAGGAAATTAAACCTTGACTTGTTATTCAATAACTCTATTTCTGTTCCTAGGACTGGGTTAAGAACTCCAAGTACTTTTAATCCCCCTTTACATACTGTGTTAAAAACGTTTGAAAATATCTGCGAAGTGGATATTAGGGAACTAAAAAACACAAGAAATATGTTTAGAGTAGGTAATTCCCAAAATATTTCCAAAGAACAGAGAAGAGCACTAGCAGATTTCAAACTATTACCAGTTAGAGCAATTAAGCCTGATAAAGGGGGAGGTCTTGTCATTTTTAATAATAGTTTATACAATGACAAAATGTCCTTAATACTTGATACACCAGCCTATTGTCCTTCTTCCATCAATGAAATGAACGGCACTTACAGGAGAATTAGAGGTTACCTTAGGGACATGTTCTTAGAAGGTAAAATAGATATTGAACTATACAATTTTTTGGACATTTCTTTTCCTAAAGTGCCTTTGATTTTTGGAATTCCCAAGATCCATAAAAATCTGGAGGATCCCCCCATGAGGGCATTGATAGATGGAAGGTTCTCAATGACATATAATAGTGCTAAACTAATAGACTACATCCTATTAAAGCATTTAAAGAAAATTCCTTCCATATGTAAAGATTCCTGGACCTTTCTTACTAACATCAGTGAAGTCATGTTCCATGCAGATTCCAACTTCATGACTATTGATGTGGTAGATTTATACACCTCGATCCCACATCAAGAGGCCATTGAATGGGTCGGGTTGAAACTGCGGGATCTGGGAGCCACAAAGAACGAAATTGACATTGTCACGGAACTTCTGAGCATAGTCCTAGATTCTAATTTTTTCATCTTTAATGAAAAGATTTTTTTGCAAAAACAGGGCATAGCCATGGGTTCCCCATGTGGGGCCAGTGTTGCGAACACATTCATGGCCTTTTGGGAATCCAAATTCATTCTTTCCAACTTGAGATTTGTTGACCAGATCAGGTTTTATACACGGTTCCTTGACTATATTTTTATATTGTTCAAAGGTAACGAAACGGAGGCAGATGCATTGGTCGAATATATGAACTGTTCGACCTCCTTCCTAAGATTTACATCCTCTTTTTCAACTAGAGAAATAGACTATTTAGATGTAAAGTTGAGGAAGGATGAATCTAGAAGGTCATACATGTCTCAAGTATTTAGGAAAAGTACATATTGTAATTCGATCTTACATTTTACCAGCCAACACCCCTTTAGACAAAAAAGAGCCATCATAAAGGGTCAACTGGTGAGAGCTGTGCGTATGTGCAATTCATTGTCAACTTTCAGGGAAGAATGTCTGTTCCTTAAAAACCAATTTGTTAATAGAGGGTACCCAATCTCATTGATTGATGAGATTATCACTGAAATTGAAGTTAAGAGATTAGAGGGTTTCTTTGTACCACTTCTTAAACAAAGAGAGGAACACGAACCTGATAACAGCGTATTAGAATCGAACGAATTAGTAGAGGTTAGTTCCCAAATGAGAGGAGACAATGTTACTGTTAATTTAGTCAAGGCTAGCAATTCCACTAGCTTCATCACAACATTCAGTAATGATGCCGGAAAAATTTGCAACATTTTGATCAAAAATTGGCAATTCATTAGGAATGATTTATTCCTGTTTCAAAGGCTGGGACCGTTTCCTAGAATAATATTTAGGAAAGGTAGAAATTTAAAAGAATTGTTACAAACAAGGCATGAGCCAAAGTTCAGTAAATGTAAAGGCTCGGTGACATGTGGCTCCTGTAATTGGTGTCAAATGATCAAAGTTGGACTATCTTTTTCCGTGGAGGACTCGAAATACAACATCCAACATACTATTAATTGTAATTCACAATCAGTAATTTATGGAGCATTTTGTGATTCTTGTCCTGCGTTCTATATTGGCAAGACAGACCGTAAATTTCGACAACGTATTTACGAGCACGTCTATGCCATTAGAACAAACAAACAAGAAAATGCTTTGGCCAGGCACATAGTATGTTTTCCTGAGCATAAGTTCTTATTCATGGGTATTGATCATATCCCAGTGAGTATCAGAGGGGGTCCCTTGTCGTTATTATTAGAATTACGTGAATTAGAATGGCAAATCAGACTAAATGCATTTAGTAGTCCGGGCCTTAATGACAACTGTAACATCTCTGTAGTACTAAAAATGAGAAGCTACATCAAATAAATGGGTTTTTTCTGATAAGCCATTACAACCTTTGTCCTGTTTCTAATACGGAAATCAGGAAGTTTTTAACCAACATATAGAGCCCCTTTCACAAATATTTGTGTAGTTAACAATAACATTTATGTAAGCAGAAAATTGTTTTTACTGTTTTTACTGTTGGATAGAGTTAATACATATTATATTTGTAATGTAACTTTCATACAGTTTAATATGTTTCATAGAATTTATATATATATTTTTATTTTTTTATTGTCTAAAAGTGTTTACGATTGAGGGGTGCCTTTAAGGAAGTGATGTCAGAGGTATACTACTTTGTTGATATAAAAGCATCATATGGCGCCAAAATGTTTTTTTGAATAAACTTTTCTGAAGAAGCTGCTTTCTGTTTGGAGCAGCGAAAACGCTTTTATTTGGAATAATAAAGTAGCGTTCAGAAACACTTTTGGAGAAAGCGTCCGTTATTGCATTGGACTATCGTAGTGGTGTTTGTTTTGGTTGCTAACCTTCCGGTTCGTGTTTTTGTGGTTTGTTGTGCCGATTTCGCTTAGTATATTGTACATTTTGTTGGGCATTCTATGTGGGTAAAATGGAGCATAGTTTAAAACACACGAACACATGTACGAAACAAGCTGCAAAAAACAAACAATTCTCTTTATCGACATGCTACTAGATGTGCTAAGGCAGATTTTAGGTTTTGGATTTTAGAAATAGTGAAGCCCTCAGAAAGGGATGGAGACTAGGAATCCAGGCTGGAATATAGGGAATTAATATGGTAGCTGAGCCTTAATGCCTGTGTATACCCAGGTTTAAATGACCATGTGTCACTGACCCTTGCCCTGAGACTAAGGGCAAATAAAATATAAATTAGATTATAAACCATAAAATACAAGGTTTAAGATTTTAAGATGAAATAATATTACAGAAAATAACATGATAAAAAGGGGAGTGTTTAAATATTAATTTTAAATGTTTTTAAACATTTTTTATAGATGGTAACTAGGGATTAATGTATGGGTGATGTCATGTTATGTTAAGGTGTGAAACAATGAAAAGTGTTTACAGGCTTTAATGATGAAGTTTCCTGTTAGGAGACGAAAGTGCTAAATCCTTTGATGCTTGAGAATAAACCTTTATTACTACCATTACTATCATTATTGTGTGGAACTGCATCTATTTGGCAACATTGGGAGAACATCCAGTAAGGATCGTGTTTGGGATTACCTTTACTGGTACCATGGGAATAAACTGTAGGTGTTGTGATACTTGGTCTTGGTTTTCCAGTTTTTCTGTTTTCTGTTCCACAGTTGTTGGTTAACATTAAACAAAGAGTTTTCCCAATTTCTCTCCTACAGGAATTATGCAAAGCAATCAAAGAGTAAAGCCGAAGCAATCCGAATATAAAATGTATATAAAAAGATACAAACTACAACATATACTCTATATGTAACTACCACTGTGTATATCTACAGCAATTTATTATTCAGTCTAACTTAATCCTCTTCTGTCTTAATGTATGCACAGAATGGCACTGCACATATTCCAATTATGAATCATGCTCCATTTGTGATCAAGTATGTTCCATGTTATGTTTATACTACTCTGTGAGCATAGGTTGTGGCTGAAAAGTGTAAACAGAACAGTCCACTTACCTGGTCGTCAACAAGAGGAAAGTAAGTAAATATGCGCACGTGTGCGCACACACACACACACACACACACATATATATATATATATATATATATATATATATATATATATGTTGTTCGTCCGTCGTTGTCAACGATGACCAAAGGCGTCACATCAAGGAGGTTAACTGAGAACAATGTGTCCATCTGTGGTTGATCAATCCAATGCGGGCTTGGAATGCTCTGCTGCCCGGACACAAGTGGTCACTTGAGTTGGTTGGCAATGAGTTGGCTGTGGATTTACGCAGATCACACTTACTCTGTGCCTCTGCAGTCCTGCTTTGCTCGTAGGAAATCGCACCTTTGCTGATGTAGTTTTGCCAGGCAGGGCGGGGCGGTCTTGCGCTAGGATTTCCCATGAGTCCGATTCAATGCCAAAGCTCTTCAGAGAGAC
>NC_056728.1:119613445-119710945 GCF_019279795.1 Protopterus annectens | reverse complement strand
ACTGTTGCAGTCATTACATTTGGGTAATCTGCTGGCAGGTTGCCCTCAGTCGGCCTGATTAACAAAGTCTTGGGTCCTGCGTCAGTTTCTGTCCCTTCTTCCATGACGTCAGGTCGTCAGGGGTATAAAACATGCAGCCGACGCCAATACATCAGTGGTATAGTAAGAGAAAAACAGGGGGCTGGAGGGAGGATAACCAGGACTGCAACAGTGAACACACTCGAACATCTACATTTATTATAAGTGTACACAACTGTACTATGTTCATCGTGTTCCACTGTTGCAGTCATTACATTTGGGTAGATTCCCAAAGCTATGGTTGGGAGGATGGATTTATACTGCATTAGGACCAGCTATAAGGCCCTGCAAAACAGCAGTAGCAAAGCCAGCTCTGGATTTAGAGAAAATTGGTAAGTGATCATGCTTGGAGAAAGTATGAACTGAACTCCAGGTAGCAGCTTCTAGAATATCCCTGATAGGAACACCTCTGAGAAAGACTGTTGAAGCAGATGCAGCCCTGGTGGAATGAGATCTGATCCCCTGGGGGATAGGTTTTCCATGGTGCTTATAACACAAATAAATACAATGGCTTATCCATTTAGAAATGGTTTGCTTTGAAATAGCCTTCCCCTCTGCCCCTGCAGCAAATGCTACCAGCAGTTGTTCAGATTTTCTTCGAGATTTAGTCCTGCCCAAGTAGAATCTAAGTTGTCTGTGTACATCCAATGAATGCAGAATCCGCTCCCCCTTGTTCTTTGGATTGGGAAAGAAAGTTGACAAATGAATGGACTGATTAATTGCCATACTGGATACCACCTTGGGCATGAATGATGGATTGGTCCTGAGTGACACCCTGTCCATATGAAAGATGATGAAAGGTTCCACCGCCATAAGGGCCTGAAATTCAGATATCCTTCTAGCTGAAGTGATTTCTAAACGGAAGGCTGTTTTCCAGGACAGAAATTTTAAGTCTGCCGTAGCAGCTGGCTCGAAAGGAGGTAGAGTGAGTTTCTCCAATACAAAGTTAAGGTCCCAGGCAGGGGTTGGAGCTCTCCTGGGTGGTCTCAAGTTTTTGGCCCCTCTGAGATACTGCTTTAGAAGAGGATGAGTGAAGAGGGGGGGGGGTTCTTTGTTGTAATGAGCTGAAATGGATGAGGCATGGATTTTTATGGAAGAAAAAGACAGGCCTTTGTGAAGCATCTCTGTTAAGTATTGCAAAATCTGAGGTAAATTGGGCACTGCTGTGCTCATCTCTTGAGATTGATTCCAGGCACAGAAACTTTTCCAGTTGTCAGCATAAGATTTTCTAGTGCTAGGTCTTCGCGCCTCCAAAATGACATCCATCACAGGTTTGCTGAGGGATGCTAAGGGGGAATTTAAGTGATTAGCCAAGCTGCAAGATTCAATGTTTGGAGCTGAGGGTGCAGAATTTGGCTCTCCTGCTGAGACAGTAAGGAAGGTGTCTGAGGCAGGTGCCATGGTGAAATGTGTGACACACTGCGCAGGAGTGGGTACCAGTGTTAGCGAGGCCAGTCTGGAGCAATCAAAATCATTTTTGGCTTGTCCTGTTTGACTTTTAGTAGAACTTTGGAGAGCAGAGGCAGAGGGGGAAAGGCATAGACTGATAGGTTTTTCCAGCCGAAGGACAGAGCATCCACTTTCCAGGTTTTTTTGTGATGAATTCTTGTGCAAAATTTGTCCAACTGGTAGTTCTGGGGTGAGGCAAAAAGATCTATGTCTGGGCTCCCCCATTTGCGTGTCAACATGCTGAAAATCCGTGGTTCCAGTTTCCATTCGTGTGGGTCCATGAGATTTCTGCTTGGGTCGTCTGCCAGAACATTCAGCTTTCCTGGCGGGACTTGGGCTTGTAGTTGTACTTGTTAGCTCAAGGCAGTGTTCCACAATGCCATGGCTAGTCTGCAGAGGGGGTAGGAATGTGTACCCCCTGCTTATGTACCACATAACCATCCGTCTTTATCACTAATTATCCTGGATGAAGATAGTCCTTGAAGGCTGTCAGTGCATTCTGTACAGCTAGCATTTCTTTTTGATTGATATGAAGGTGCATTTGATTTGGGCTCCATTTGCCCTGAATGCACTTCCCTGCCAGATGAGCCCCCCATGCATAGCCTGATGCCTCTGTAGTTAGGGCGGCAGGGGGTTGTGTGAATGGCAGTCCCTTGTTTTGGTGGCAGGCCTCTGCCCTCCATAGGAACTCTAGGTGCATGCAAGGTATGATAGGAATCATTGTTTCCAGGCTGTGACAAGGTTGACTCCATAAACATTTTAAGTACCACTAAAGTTTCCTCATATGCAGTCTTGCATATGGAATTAGAAGAATGCAGGAGGCCATGAACCCCAAGGCTTGCAGTATTTGCCTTGCAGATAGCAGGGTTTTTGTGGCCACCTGTTTAAGTAAATCACCAAATGAATTTGCTTTTCTGGCATAAGGAAAGCCATCTGAGCAGTTGTATTCAAGCTTGCACCCAGGAATGTAATCTTTTGAGAGGGTACCAGTTGAGATTTCTTTTCGTTTATGGTGTACCCTAGACAGGTTAGAACTCTTTTACAAACTCCAGATGTTTTAGAAGAATGGCCTGGTTTTCTGCCTGAATTAGACAATTGTCCAGGTATGGATACATGTGAATAATTCTTTGCCTGCAAAATGCAGTAGACAAGCCAAAGGGCAGTGCAGAGAACTGATAATGCATGCAGTCTGCTTTGAAGCGTAGGTATCTTCTGCAAGATTCCCTGACTGGGATATGCAGGTAAGCCTCTTTTAAATCTAGAGTTGCCAACCAGCCATCCTTGCCTAGCATAGGAAGTAACTGGTGAAGAGTCAGCATCCTGAATTTTGAAATGGCCAGAAAGGTGTTTAGAGTAGACAGGTTCAGAATTGGACGCCCTGATTTGTCTTTTCTGGGTACTAGGAAAAGTCTGGAATAGAAACCTTATCCCTTTTCCTCTTCTGGTACTAGTTGAATAGCCCCCATGTTTAGGAGGGAAAGTACTTGTTTCTGAGCCTCTGCCCACTGATTTGGGGGCAGGTCTGGCCACCCGTTTGGAGTTGGCAGTGTGTGGAAATGAAATCTCTATCCCTTGGACACTATATTTAAAACCCATTTGTCCTGGGTTATAAGTTGCCAGCTTCTCGAATGAATTGCCAGTTTTCCCCCCAAAAGGGTGGCTAAGTGGTAAGTGCTTGGTAATTTTAAAAGGAAGTCATTGAGACTACTTACCATAGGATGGTGCCTTGTTGTTTCCAGATTTGGAAGTGGAAGCACCCCATTGCTTCGCTCTCAAATTCCCTTGGGACTGAAACCTGGTGCTTTTGGAATGTCTGGGTTTGGCTAGAGTGGCTGTGGAAGGAGCTGGAAAGGACCAGTTCTTAGTAGGCCAGTGCCTACTAAATCTAGGAGGTTGTACTTGTAAGAACTCTTTCACAGTTTGCATAGATTTAGCCTTATCTTCCATCTTTTTTAGAACTTCTTCAGCCTTATTGCCAAACAGGCGGTCCCTGCTGTAAAGGAGCATCCAAAAGTTTTATTTAACATGATCAGGCAGAGATTGCTCCTTAAGCCAAGCATGCCTTCTAAGTACAGACCCAGTAACAGCAGCCCTGCAAGAGGCCCCTAAAGAATCAAAACCACATTGCAAAGTATGTTTGCCAACTTGTTCAGCTGAATGCAATAAATCCTGTAAATCTTTTATTCTCCACACAGTCATAAATTAACATCATTTTCTGATTAAGCAGTCTCATGATATGCTGTTGATATTTTAGCATATGGAACTGACAGTTTAAACCCTGATTGCTAGGGTTGCAGAAGTATAAAGCTTTTTACTGGAGTCTCTATCGCAAGGGGTAGGATTTTTAGCAGTAGAAGCCTTAATGCCCTTGGGCCCCTGACAAATGGTTTCAGGGTCTGCAACAAGATTTTTGAAAAGGAATTTGTAGGACTCAGGAACCCTGTAGTACCTGTCTGGTTTGCTAGGGGCTGGAGGCAAGGAATCAGGGGCCATACTGGATTCCGAAAACACATCAACAACAATGTCTTGTACAGGAGGTATAGCCATAGGCCTATGCTGAGGAAGAAGAAGGAAATCCCTAAGCCTCTTTTTGGATTCAGAGAAATCTTGACTTTCCCAGTGGAAATACTCCCTTAAGGTATGTAAAGTTTCCCCAAAAGAGAAATCCGGCGGTGAGGCAGAGGGAATGGAAACTTCTGCATCAGAGTCCTCATAAGTAGGTATGGACAAATCCAGATCATTAGAAGAGTCAGAAGAAACAGAGTCCTGTTCAGAAGATTCATAGTCAAGTTCAATCCTAGGCCTCTTGGAGGGGGGGCTGACTACCCCTGACTAGAGTAATTAAATATTCAGCCATTTTGATCATTTGTTTTTTAGGCATAGGGGCCTGAACATGTGGTCTGGGCGCCAGTTTTTTAGACATAGATCGAGATTTAGGCCTTAGTACTGAAGTTGGAGTTGGTTTAATATGCAAGTCTGTAGGCCTGAATACACCCTCTGAAGCCGGTGCCTGCTCAGCAGCTCCGGACACATCCAAGGTACAGACATCCGCGGGTTCCATATCTGAAGCATCTCGCGGCATACCGGACTCCAAATGGGTCTCAGTAGAGACCTGCGAATCAGAAGTAGCGGGTATCAGGCTCTGCAAAAGCACCTCATAGAGTACTGGCGAACTGCCGACTGGCTTAGGAGAAGCGTCGTCGGCAGTTTTGGACCTCAACGACCTGTCTGCCTTTTTCTT
Organism: Protopterus annectens; assembly: GCF_019279795.1. Classification (NCBI taxonomy): domain Eukaryota; kingdom Metazoa; phylum Chordata; order Ceratodontiformes; family Protopteridae; genus Protopterus; species Protopterus annectens. The sequence continues at coordinate 119,706,177 of NC_056728.1, read as the reverse complement.
TGCGTTTTTTCGGTATTCCGGTAGTCGGATGGCTAACCGACTTCATTTCTGGATAATTAAACCGAGAGCCGAAATATTTAGAAGCAAAAATGTACCGATGACGGATAGTGCGCTGATTAAATAAAGCACAAAACCAACAGCAAGGTACGTCGTGGTCAGGGCCTAGGCAAGGAATACAGTACAAATGAAAATCCTTATGAGGTATTTGCTTCCCACAAGTAATACAATTATTAACTTTTACTGACATCGGTAAGGAGCAAGAAAAAATTTCCTCAACGGGGTACTTAGCTTTTAGTTAAAGACTTCAGTTCTGAAACTCAAAAACGAAAATTTCAGGAGTCGGCTGACCGGCACTTGCGATCTGCTTCTGCTTCGGGCACTGCGTGGCAAGAAAGACTGATGTAATGGCATCGGCTGCATGTTTTATACCCCTGACGACCTGATGTCATGGAAGAAGGGACAGCAACCGAAGCAAGACACGACTTTGTTAATCAGGCCGACTGAGGGCAACCTGCCAGCAGATTACCCAAATGCAATGACTGCAACAGTGAAACACGATGAAAATCATAAGTTACAACATAGGTAAGATTATGTCATATGGTAAAACTGTAATAATACTGCATTTACATAAACGGAAGTCTTCGAGCCAGTAAAAATATACACGTTTGTTATAATATCACAAGCTCGCAATAATAAAACATAGCAATGTAACAAAATACTATTCTCATTTCTTTCCTAGAAATAAAGTAATGAATACAACAATACTGCCCTTCAAAAAAGACAAAAATGGCATTTTACAGTTCTGTCTTGCATCATCTATTTTTTACGAAAGTAAATAACTTCTCCTTAAGAGACCTGACATCTGAACTTTCTCCTAACAATAGCACAGTGTTCCCTCCAAGTACAGCGAGCAACAGCAAGGAATGTTGCACAACAAAGCGAACTCCTAGGTCACGGGAAGTCCAACAGCAATAGAAATTATTTACTACCTCTTCAATATCATCACTGGAAACACTTCCACTATGGTCACAAAACCACACCCAAAGCTATACCTCTGTGCATGCCACACCAATGGCACTACCACCTTCTAATGAGCATGACCAATCATCAACCAAAAAAGTAAAAGTAATGGAAGATGAAAGTCCAGTCCTTGAAACACACTTGTATTTTTCAATCATATGTGTATTACTGTTTAGCAGAAAGTATACAATGTATGTGGTTTATTCAGCTCAAGGCATTTCTGTGCCTAATGCTAGACTGTCCCTTTCTACCATGCATTTGTTTCCTGTACTCCTCTATTCTGTACATTTTCACCAGTCTCCAAACTCCTATCAAGCATAAGCTTGAGCAGGCATGCGAAAGACTTTCAATATCTACAGCTGGATGTCATTCTGGAACATATCACTGAATTTCGCCATGTGCTAAAATAGTTAAATTTATGTCACTGTTAATATTTCACTGACCTAAAATTTGCACATAAATTGCTTCACTCTGAAAAACACCACTCTCTCACCAATGCTCTAATTTGGTATAAACAGCACCATAACCTTAGATCTGCTGAAGGTCACCTCATTTCCATTCCTAGTTCAAGGAACAGACTTACTGAGGTAACTTAGCCATACTCTAGGTACAGGTAGCATAAATAGTACATTACGCATGATCTGAAAAGGGCTGCAGACCTAAAGTTATCTCTGTTTGTTCAGCAAAATGAGAAATATCAGTTAATTTGTTTTGTCCTTTCCTTGATTATTTGTTATGGATCTGTTTACTCCACTATTGTGCTATTGTCTACATAACAAGAGTGGTTTGGACATAATTCTCAAATTTATTTATTGACATTTGTTTACTGGGAAGGTCCGAGTGGGTCATTCCCCATGTTCAGCACAGGTCCAAGGAGAAAAGCTCCACAGTGAAAACATAACATTAAAAATGATCATAAAATTAAATAACACAAATCCAGTAATAAACAAGCAGAATACAAAATCAAATAAACAAGACACTGCATGAGGGACAAACACTTTACAATAACTGAAAGCTGAGAAAATTTAATTTGGACAGTACTGCGTAAAGTACAGTAGTACACTGTACTTGTTGAAGAATAGTGATTAAGTGATGAGAACATGATGAGTTCCAGGAAATGGTAAGATATGGTAGTTGTCACTCGTCCGGTCAGGATAAAACAGACAAACGGCTGTGGGTTCAGTTCAAGCAGCTTTATTACACACAAACACATCAAGAATGAGGCAAGCTTTGCAACTTAAATTTAAATAAACTTATAAACAGACTGACTACCACAGTCATACATGTTAACACTCTGGCTGTTGTCTCAAAATGGCACTGCTGCCTGCACATGCTCACTATTTATATGCATATGCTTACATCTGGAAATGCTTCGTAAAGGTACATACACACACTCTTTTCTACATCCTCCCTCTTTGAGAATTAGATCATATACTAAATAACAGTATTCTATAACATGCAATTACACAGAAATGATCTTTTGACATGCAATTATATAGAACTAATTATTTGACATGCATTCATACAAAATTAGACACACATAAAACAATTATGTCCAGGTTGCTGTGCATTTTACACTAGGTGCAGAAATATGACCTGATCGTGTAACATAAAAGAAGTTGATCTAGCAACGGGGACTGTCTTCAAGGAATATTCAACTTTGAGAACAACTGGGACATCATCGGGAACAGAAATGGATACTGAGAGATGTACTTTGGTATGAACATTGTCAGGGTTGCTCTGAGACCTAGAGTCTGCATCACAGGTACAATGCTGCGATATTGTTTCTGACATGAAGAAGATGCCTTCAGTTTCTCCTGTATTCTATACCCTCAGATTCCACTAAGTAGGATCTCAGCTTGGCACATATACCTCTCACTTGACCAAGTCAATCAGTCTTTTGCTGTTTGCATCCTCACACTCTCTCCTTCTTTCAACGGATGAAGAAATCTGCTTGTTTCATCATAGCTGGACTTCTGAAAGGAATGCTTCTTAAAATGTTGGGCTTTGATTGCTTTCTTGTTTTTAGCATTAGGCACCAACAAACTAGAACTGATAGGCAAGGTTGTTCTGGTTTGCCTAGATGGAAGTCTCTGAGCAGGCAAGCCAAGTAGGTTGTCACAGGGCATATTTCTGAGATTAAGCAAATTCAAGAACGTATAAGTATTGTCACACTTTGACCTCTCTAGTAATTCTTTGCACTCTGTACTGCACGTTCAGCAAGGCCGTTTGACCGTGGGTATTCTGGACTACTAGTACCATGGATAAAGTCCCACTCTTTTGCAAATTTCTGAAACAAATGACTGGTAATCTGGGTACCGTTGTCAGAAATAACTTTGTGTAGACTACCATGGACTGAGAAAAAGACATTTCATCTTAGTAATAATAGCACTAGACATTAGGTTAGGTAACACACACTGATCTCAAACCAGTTCGAATAAGAGTCTACCAACACTAAGTAATGCTGATTGTTCCAGTCAAATAAGTCAGTGGCTATGCTGACCAAAGTAGTTCAGGAATCTGGCTTAGCTGAAGTGGGTCGTTTTGTCAATGCAGTTTAGTACTGTTACATACTGAACAAGAAGAAAGCACTTTATCAATGTCCTTTGGTACAGAAGACCAAAATACTAGTCCTCTTGCCCTTCTTTTGGTAGAATCGGAAACTGAGTAGCCATGATGCAAAACCTGAATATATTCACGTTGTAAGGTGGGAACAATGACCTTTGAAATGGTACCATCTTCCATCAGCATCTCATCTCTGTATGGAAAATAAGGTTGCACTTCTGGCAGTACACAGAATTGCTTTGACAGCCATCCAACACTGAACACAAAGTGGTTGAGCTTTTGCAAAACTGGATCAGTCTTTGTATGATCTCTTAGCTCATCAAGTCTTGTGGTAGAAAAAATATGCACTTCCATGACATCAAAGTCAAAACTCTGCATCAAGCCATTCTGTGGTATTTCTGGGTGATCTGGATAAGGTATCAGCCAGATAAAGAAATTTGCCTTTTGTATAGACCATTTTGAAATTGTACTTTTGTAATCTTAGCTTCATTCTTTGTACTCTTGCTGGAGCTGTATGCACAGGCTTCTTTAAAATAGTGACTAGAGGCTGATGATCAGTTTCTATTTCCATATAATCATGGAATTTCGATCAAGCGGACACAATTGCCAAAAGTTCCTTCTCAATTTGAGCATACTGCATCTCAGTTTGGGTAAGAGTTCTACATGCATAAGCAAAACGTCTGCCCTCCTTAAGAATAACTGCTCCAAGACCGAACTTTGAAGTGTTACAGGAAGAACTACTGATTTGTGGACAGCACAGTATCTCAATGTAGGCGGGTTGGCAATTTGCTGTTTGAGGTTATCAAATGCTCTCTGGTATTGTTCTAACCATGACCAGGCAACATTTTTGCATGTCAGCTCATAAAAGGCACTGATAACTCACTAAAGTAAGGGATAAATCTGCCCAAATAGTTAACCATAACAAGAAAATGCTGCAAGGCTTAGATATGGGTCTGGGGCTGGCATCTTCAGAATGGCTGCTTCTTTCAAAGGGTCTCGTCATAAGCCAGTACTGGTAAATAAATGACCTACATGAGTAACTTCTGGTAATCTGAATTTACATTTTAGGGGATTGAGCTTTAAATTCACTTCACGTGCTCTGTACAGAACTTTCCTGAGGTTTCTGTCATGCTCTGCTTCACTATTGCCTCCATCCAGTAAATCATCAACTATTATAGCACACAGACAGCCTGAAAAAATTTGCTCCATTGCACGCTGAAAGACTTCATTGGCACAATTTATTCCAAAAGACATCCTGAGGAATCTGTATCTAGCAAATGGGGTACTGAATGTAGTCAGTAGTGAAGATTTGCGATCAAGCATTACTTGACAAAATTAACTCTTTGCATCTAAGACCGAAAAAAGAGTGGCAGTTGGCATGAGGGTAGTTACCTCTTCGACTGTACACATAGGATGATAAGGTCTCTTTAATGCCTTGTTCAAGTCTCTTGGGTTAATGCATAATCTGATTTCATCTGAACTCTTCTTATGAGCAGCTACCATAGAAGACACCCACTCAGTTGGTTCTGTGACTGCACAAATCACACCTTGCTGCACCATTTTGTCTAACTTTACTTTGACTTTGTTCTGCAAAGCTATTGGAACTCTCCTTGCTAGTCTGACCACTGGACTGACATATGCTTCTACTTTCATGGAGTACACAATTGGAAGTTTGCCTAACTTGTCGAAAACATCAGCATACTCTGAGGAAACAGCATCAGTAAGCTGGAAAGTACAGCTGTGTACACTTACCACAAATGTAGATGCTCGAGTATATTCACTGTTGCAGTCATCACATTTGGAGTTATCTGCCTGCAGGTAGACCTCAGCCGGCCTGAATACCAGAGTCTTGGGATTTCTGCGTCGGATGCTGTCGCTTCTTCCATGACGTCAGGTCGTCAGGGGTATAAAACATGCGGCCGATGCAATCACATCAGTTTTTCTTGCCCCAGATGTCAGATGCACTCACAATAGGAAGCAATTATATGGTATGGAACACCCCCAGCTAAAAGCAAATACACATAATATAATATATACCAAACAAATAGGACAGGTAAAAGAACAGAGAAGTCGGGGGCTGGAAGGAGGGTAACTAGGACTGCAACAGTGAATACACTTGAACATCTACATTTATGGTAAGTGTACACAATTGTACTATGTTCTTCGTGTTTCACTGTTGCAGTCATCTCATTTGGGTTGATTCCCAAAGCTAAGGGAGGGTGGAGGTAGTTAAAGAGCATTAGGTCAAGCAATCAGGCCCTGTATAACTGCTGTGGCAAATCCAGACCTAGATTTAGAAAAAATGGGCAAGTGGTAATGCTTAGTGAATGTATGTACAAAGATCCAGGTTGCAGCTTCCAGGATGTCCTTGGTAGGGACTCCTCTGAGAAATGCAGTAGAGGTAGATGCAGCCCTGGTGGAATGTGTTCTTATCCCCTGTGGGGTAGGTTTTCCATGGTGTTTGTAGCAGAAATGGATGCAATGTGCTATCCATTTGGAAATGGTTTGCTTTGAAATGGCCTTCCTCTCTGCCCCTGCAGCAAAGCTGACTAGCAGCTGGTCAGATTTTCTGAGACATTTAGTCCTGTCCAAATAGAATCTAAGCTGTCTGTGCACGTCCAGGGAATGCAGTATCCTTTCCCCTTTATTCTGGGGATTAGGGAAAAAGGTAGGCAAATGAATGGACTGGTTCAGAGCCACACTAGACACCACCTTGGGCATAAATGCTGGATTAGTCCCGAGAGCAACCCTGTCCGCATGGAAGATAATGAAGGGTTCCACTGCCATAAGGGCCTGCAGTCCAGACACTCTTCTTGCAGAAGTGGTGGCTAGAAATAAAGCTGTTTTCCAAGAAAGGAATTTCAACTCTGCTGTAGCAGCTGCTTAAAAGGGGGGGGGGTAAGTTTTTCTAACACAAAGTAAAGGTCCCAGGCTGGAGTGGGGGCTCTCCTGGGAGGTCTTACATTTTTGGCCCCTCTAAGGAATTGTTTTAGCAGTGGATGAGAGAAGAGTGGTAGCTCAGTATTATAATGAGCTGATATGGCTGAGGCAAGAATCTTAATTGAAGAGAAAGATAGGGCCCCGTGGAGCATTTCTGTTAATCTAGAATATGAGGTAAGCTGGGCACTGTTGTGCCCATCCCCTGAGAGTGGCTTCAGGAACAGTATCTTTTCCACTTTTCTGAATAGGATTTTCTAGTACTAGGCCTCCTTGCCTCAAGAATGACATCCAACACCTGCTTACTGAGGGTTGCTAGAGGTGAGTTCAGGGAATTAGCCAGGCTGAAGGGTTCAGGGTTTGAAGCTGAGGGTGCAGAATCTGGCCCACCTGCTGGGACAGCAGGGAAGGGGTCTGAGGCAGGTGCCATGGTTGTAGCATTGTCAGACTGTGCAAAAGTGGGTACCAGTGCTGGCATGACCAGTCTGGTGCAATCAGTATTGCCCTTGGCTTGTCCTGTTTGATCTTTAGCAGGACCTTTGAGAGGAGAGGCAAAGGGGGGGGAAGGCATAAACTGAGCGGCCTTCCCAGGTAAAGGACAGGACATCAACTTTCCAAGCTTGACTGTGGGCAGTTCTGGTGCAGTATTTGTTCAATTGGTAGTTCTGAGGGGAGGCAAACAGGTCTACCTCTGGTGTCCCCCATTTGTTCCTCAAGAGCTTGAATATTGTGGGTTCCAGTTTCCATTTGTGTGGATCCATGAGATTTCCTCTTAAGTCGTCTGCCAGTGAGTTTAGTTTGTCTGGCAGGAATTGAGCTTGTAAGTTCACTTGGTTGCTCAAGGCTGTGTTCTACAGAGCCCTGGCTAGTCTGCAGAGTGGGTAGGAATGGGTTCCCCCCTGCTTGTTTATGTACCACATAACTGTGGTGTTGTCTGTCTTTACTAATAGTTGTCCTGGAAGAATAAGGTCTTTGAAGGATGTCAGAGCATTCTGTACAGCTAACATTTCTTTTTGATTGATATGCAGGTGTATCTGTATTAGGTTCCATTTGCCCTGAATGCACTGCCTTGCCATGTGAGCCCACCATGCATAGTCTGATGCGTCTGTTGTTAAAGTTTGGGTGGCAGGGGGTAGAGTGAAAGGGAGTCCCTTGTTGTGGTAGCAAGCCTCTGCAGACCAAAGGAACTCTGCCCTTAGGCAAAGAGTGACAGGAATCATTGTTTCCAGGTCGTGAGAATGTTGACACCATAGACTTTTTAGATACCATTGACGTTTCCTCATATGCAGTCTTACATATGGTATTAGCAGAATGCAAGAGGCCATGAACCCCAGGGCTTGCAGGATTTTCCTTGCATATAGCTGGGTTTTTGAGGCCAGTAGGTTGTCAAACTTGTTTCTCTGTAGTGAGGAATGCCATCTGGGAAGTTGTTTCAAGCTTGCTCCCAGGAATACAATCTGTTGGCAGGGTAAGAGGTGTGATTTCTTCTCGTTGATGGTGTATCCCAGTGAAGTTAGAAGTCTCTTTAAAAATGCCAGGTGCTGTAATAGCAAGTCCTGACTCTCCGCCTGAATCAGGCAATCGTCCAAATATGGGTAAATCTGAATATTTCTCTGCCTGCAAAATGCAATGGCTGGAGCTAGGCACTTTGTGAATACCCTGGGTGCAGTAGATAAGCCAAAGGGAAGTGCACAGAACTGATAGTGCATGGAGCCTGCCCTGAAGCATAGGTATTTCCTGCAAGATTCCATGATTGGGATGTGCAGATAAGCTTCTTTTAAATCTAGGGTTGCCAACCAGGCATCCTTGGCTAGCATAGGAAGAAGCTGTTGAAGAGTTAGCATTTTGAATTTTGGAACCACAAGAAAGATGTTGAGGGTAGACAGGTCCAGGATAGGACGCCAGGAGTTTTCTTTTCTGGGAACCAGGAACAGTCTTGAATAGAAACCTTGCCTCCTTTGTTCTGCTGGGACAGGTTGAATAGCCTTGATGCTGACAAGAGAGAGCACTTGTTTTTGTGCCTCCGCCCACTTGTTTGGGGGGAGGTCTGGCCATCCACTTGGGGGTGGGAGAGAGTGGAAGTGGAATCTGTATCCTAGGGAAACTATGCTTAACACCCATTTGTCTTTGGTAATGAATTCCCAGTTTCTTGCATGCAGGCCGAGCTTTCCTCCTAAAGGTGCAAGTAGTTGAGCAAGGCTTGGAAGAGTTAAGTATAAGTCATTGTGCAACTTTTCCATGGGGGGGTGGCTTACTACTCCCTGCTTTGGGAGTGGGAACCCCCACTGCTTAGATCTGTGCATAGTCTGAGACTGAAGTCTTGGTGGTCTGCTGCTCCTGGGTTTGGACTGAGAAGGCCTGGAAAGGACTGGAAAGGACCAGTTCTTTGAAGGCCAATGCCTACTGAATCTAGGTGGCTGTACTTGTAAGAAACCTTTAACAGTTTGCATAGATTTAGCTTTTTCCTCCATTCTTTTAAGGATGACTTCTGCTCTGTTGCCAAAAAGGCAATCTTGGTTTAAGGGTGCATCCAGTAATTTGGCTTTAACGTGATCTGGCAAGTTTTGTTCCTTAAGCCAAGCATGCCTTCTAAGTACAGACCCAGTGACAGCAGCCCTGCAAGATGCTTCTAAAGCATCAAAACCACATTGCAAAGTATGTTTACCAATTTGGTCAGCAGAATGCATTAACTCCTGTAAATCTTTGTGTTCAGCACAGTCAGGAATCAATATAATTTTCTGTTTAATTAGTCCCATAATATGTCGGTGATACTTTAACATATGAAACTGGCAATTTAAAGCCTTAATGGCCAGAATAACAGAGGTGTATAACTTCTTACCACATCTGTCTAAATCCCTAGAATCCCTGTCAGAAGGGGTAGGATTTTTGCCAGTAGTAGCCTTAATGCTTTTAGGTCCTTGGGAAATGGTCTCTGGATCTGCAGTAGGAGTCTTGAAGAGGAATTTGTGAGAGTTGGTTACTCTGTATTACCTGTCAGGTTTCCTGGGTACTGGGGGCAAAGTGTCTGGGGTAAGGCTGGATTCCAAGGAAACATCATCTGCAATCTCCAGAACAGGAGGGATAGCTAGAGGACTGTGCTGAGGCAGGTTTAAGAATTCCCTAAGTCTTTAAGTCTCTTTTTGGACTGAGAATAGTCCTGGCTTTCCCAGCGGAAATGTTCCCCAAAAGAAAAATCTTCTGGAGGGGAGGCAGAGGGAATGAAATCCTCTGCATCAGAATCCTCATAAGTAGATAAGGGTAAATTCTGGTAATCAGAAGGAATAGAGATATCAGATTCCTGATCAGAAGAATCAGAAGGAAAATCAGTTCTAGGTCTCTTAGAGGGGGAAGGCTGGCTTCCCCTAATTAAGGTAATAAGGTCTTCAGCCATTCTAATCATTTGTTTTTGAGGCATGTGAGCCTGAGAATGCGCTTTGGTTGGTTTTTCTAGACATAGTGCGAGCTTTAGCCCTGAGGAATTCGGTATTTTTAGCTTGAAACAAAGTCGTCTGTTTAATATGAAATTCCGTAGGCCTGAATACACCATCAGAAGCCGGTGCCTGCACAGCAGCTCCGGACCCATCCAAGGTATAGACATCCGCAGGCTCCACAGTCAAAGAAGCATCTTGTCGCATACCGGACTCTGGCTCTCAGCAGTGGCCTGTGAATCTGGTGAAGTGGGTATCAGGGGCTGCAGAAGCGCCCGAGTACTGGCAGACTGGTGACTAGCTTAACAGAAGCGTCGTCGGCAGTTTTGGACCTATGTGGTCTGTCTCTGTCTTTATCCTTACATTTTTTCGGACGTCGGATGGCTTAACGAAGCCATTTTGGAGTACGGAGATAGAGAACGAAAGTATTTAGCTATAAAAATAGCCTGATGACAAATAGTTCGAGTGTTGAACAAGGCACAAAACCGACAGTGAGGGACGTTGTGGTCTCGGCCTAAACAGGTGATACAGTAAGAATGAAAATTTCTACAAGGTATTTGCCTTCCACAGGCAAGGCAATTATTAATTTTTTCCGACATTGGTTAGAGCAAGAAAAAAGGATCCCTAACGAGGTACTTATCTTTTTGAAGACTTCAGGTCTGAAACTCGAAAATGAAAATTTCAAGAGTTGGCTGACCGGCACTTGCAAACTGCTTCTGCTTTGGGCACCGCACGGCAAGAAAAACTGATGTAATTGCATCGGCTGCATGTTTTATACCCCTGATGACCTGACGTCATGGAAGAAGCTACAGCATCCGACGCAGAAATCCCAAGACACTGGTATTCAGGCTGGCTGAGGGCTACCTGCAGGCAGATAACCCCAAATGTGATGACTGCAACAGTGAAACACGAAGAACATCTGGGACATGTGCTTACATGATGTACCTCTTTGGTAAGAGAAAGCAGTTTCATTCTCAAACTGTCTCTGTGACATAATAATGACTGCACAGGTCTTCATACTACCTAAAATTGCAAGCTGTAACTGTTCCCAGCCGAATAGCATGAAAGCACTACTGAGCCTTCGGTTCGAATTTCTTCACCTCCATACGCAACAAGCTTCACACAACTGGCCAAATTAAGTTGATCACCAGCTCTCTGAAGCCGCAGTGGTACAGCGGTAGCATTGTTGCCTCACACCAAGAGGTTCTCCTGTTCGATTCATGGCTGGAGGTCTTCTGTGTGGAGTCTGCATGTCCTCTCCGCAGTCGAGTGGTCTCCAAAAGACATGCGTGAATGGGCGTGCCTTCGCTGAAGGTTGAGTGTCAGGCTGGCAACTCGGCACCATAAAAATCTATTGCCAATCATTAGCGGACCACAGACCCACTGTGGTGACCCCTAACCGGGAAAAGCTGAAAAGACAAACAACCAGCTCTCACTCTAGCAAATGTCTTCTGTTGACATCACATTATAGTTTGAACCAGTGTCTACTTTGATCTCCATGGGCTTACCATCGATCAGGACAGTACAAAATATTTCATTCTTTGCCAATAAATCTAGTGCATTAACGTTTTCATCGACCACTGACACACCATCTACAAAGAAAGTAGGATTGCAGCCTTCTGCATGATTAACCAGTTTTTTTGACTGACCTTTCTTAATAACTGATTGAAACTTGCTTGATTTACAAATTTTTTCAAAGTGGTTCCATTGTTTTACACTTGTGGCATTGCTGACCAAATACTAAGCACTTCTCTCTTTTAGGCTCATGACTGGCACCACAATTGCGACTTAAGACTTAACGTGGACTTTGCTGACTCACCCTTATACTGCACTATGCATGTCTGTTTTGCTGAGCTAGTCTAGGAACTTACTAGAAATCCCCTGGAAATCCTGCAGGGGTTGCAGCTGCCATGTGCTCAGGCCTGCTTCTGCATGCCATGCGATGCATACTGTCTACGCTTGCTCTACAGGCTGTGGAAACTAAGCTATCACTTGTAAGCATACTTGCGTGCTTTTCTGTGAGCTCATGGATTTACAAATTTCTGTGTCTTTGCTCAATGTCAACTGTCATGAAGCAAAATCTTTCTCATTGCAGCACTATAAATACCACACACAAGCCAGTCCTTTCTTAAGTCATCTTTCAAATCACCAAATCTGCACATTTTAGCCTCATTTCTCAAGTCAGTGATATAAGCTGCAAAAGTTTTGCCTGGTTTTTGGTCTCTTGTGGGGGTTGCACATTTCAGTTTCAAGCACTCAGGGTCTTCCCTTGATTCAGCCGGTACAACAATATTGCAGTTTTCCCCCTCTCCTGTATATACTGCTGGTGCATACACAAACAAATGCTCTCTCTCAATGGCCTCTGGCCCATCCAAGTTAAGCAAAATGATTGCCTTTGTATTTGCATCTTTGTCAGAAAAAGCTGAGTGTATGAAAATATCATATTCCCGCTCACAAACTCTCTGCAATATTATTATCAAAACACAAGTGGACTAGGTCTGCAAAATGTCTTTGCCATATCAACATACATTGGTGAAGGTGCTTGAAGTTATATATGAACACACACAATAAATATATGCCAGAATTTTATGCCAAAACTTGTAATAAAACCCAGTAGCACAACAGACTCTTTGAAATAACTCCACTTTGCCAAATAAGTCTCCGTAGCACAATAATACTTTAAAATCACTACACTTACAAAACCACTCATTATCAGTGTAACAAATACTTTGAAATGACTGTACTATCCGAATAAACTGTACACAGCAGAAGCAGCTCAGAGTAAGAACAACTTCAAAATGAATGCAATTTGCAAATAAACTGCACACAGCACAAGCAATGTTCAAAATGGCTGCACTTTGCAGTATAATTCTGTATAGTGTAAGAAACACTTTGAAATGGCAGCACTCTGTGAATAAATTGTACAAAGCACAAGAAACTTCTTTGAAATGGCTGTACTTTGTACACAGTAAACTCTCTGAAATAATTGCACTGTAATAAAGCAAACACTGCAAACACTTTGCACAGTCTGAGATACTTTAAACAACTCTAGTTATGCTCTGAATGGCTTTGGCCAATGCAAACAGCAGTTTATGCCCAAAACACGGTCTTCTACTGAAAAACATGCTCTTTAAGCTTATTTTGCTTTTTTATTGTACTCATTATGCCCATTTAACCTCTTATCATGCCCATTGTACTTTTCTTGTGCTCGTTTTACATTAAACATGCTCATTATGCAAACCAAAGTTAATTCTCAGCCCCCATATGAATATTTCTGCTAGTTTTAACAAATATCATGGTTTCTAACATTTCATTTAAGAATGTGTTTTTGTGCCTTTTCATTTGATCAATAATATGTTTTGTGCTACTGGCTTGATTATTAATGCGTTTTGCGCCTTACAAATGCTCTGTTTCATTTTCTTTGCAAAATAAATCATTTGTGCAAGTTCTGGCTACGTTTAGCTCATTTCTGGGCCTTTGTGATCATTTCAGCACTGTTATCACCCAATCTGCTCAATGTACTTTCACCTTCAACTCTGCATCTTGTAGCTTGAAGTTGCACTTTCAGTCCCAGTTCTGACACCATGTTGCTCTTCTGGTCAGGATAAAACAGACAAGCGGTTGTGGGTTCAGTTCAAGCAGCATTGTTACACACATCAGGAATTAGGCTTTCTAACTTAAACTAAAATAGACTTATAAACATTCTGACTACCACACTCGTACATGTTAACACTCTGGCTGTTCTCCCAAAATGGCACTGCTGCCTGCATGTGCTCACTATTTATATGCATGTGCTTACATCTGGAAATGCTTCTTAAAGTTACATGCACACTCTCTTTTCTACAGTAGTAAAATGGATTAGAGTGCAATTGTTCATACATTTGTTAGTTTATTTTACAGAGTTTGCAGATGAATGTCAAATGTTTAGCAGGGTAGCATTTCTCCACTGGGAACTTCAAACATAATTGATATTGTATCCATCAATTTTGCTCTTTTATCTCATGTAAGCAAATTCTTGCACTGAGTAGTACTTCTTTAATTAGACTACATCTGTAGTAAAAAGACAGTTCTGATGCTGTACATTAGTCCAGCTTGTTACCCATCATATATAAACAAAAACAGTGTGGAAGTCTTCACACTACACAACTGTTGTGACCCTTCCCTAGCTCCTCATGTCTAAGAGCTAATACTTAGTCTGCTAAAACCACTTCACTTCACCCTATCAACTGAGCCTCATCTCTAGAAACTGATTCTACTATAAACTTAGGTCACCAAAATCCCATACAGGAATTTTTGAAGATAACATTTCTCCTACAAGAGGACTGCCTTCCTTACTGTCCTCAACTGTTAGTGGTGCCAAGCTGTAGTCCCCTTCTGACATGCATTCATGGCTTAGTGCCTTACTTCTATGGTGAGTAGTCCTTCTTGCCAGTCTTACAATCCCATTCAGAGTCAGTTGTGAAACTCTGGGTGTTTGGTGGATAAGCAACAACAGAACTTCACCTTCTCGGCCCAACTATCGAGATTTTCTCTTACTACCCAAGTGTAAGCAGACTCCGAAGTTCCGGTATGGCTCGGAGGAGGAGCAGATAATTCAAGAGTAGTGGTCTTCGGCGCCGATGGTTGGGTCTGAGCCAACAGCAATTTAGGTAGGCCTCGTGCCTTTAAGAGTTTCTGAACCAGCCAGTCCATATCCAGATCAGAAAGGCTGACAGAGGACCTGGAAGAGTGAACAGATGAAGCTGATTGGAGCAGTATGGATGGAGGTTTTTCGGCAACCGGTTCCAGAGCAGTGTCCCAGTTCCGAAAAGAACAGGCTGTTGGCTCCAAAGGCAGTGGAGCCGAAGTCACCACACTTTCTGACCTTTTTCCTTTTTTAGACCTACACCGAGAGGAAGATTTGGATGATTTGCTGGCCCCATCATGGTCAGACAATGCCTCAGAAAAAGAGTGTTTGATAATAACCCTATCAATGAACTTCCTCTTCCTTTCTGCAAGCACTCTGGTGGAAAAGGAGTGACAGATACTGCGTGACTCTTGCAGGTGCACCTCACCCAAGCAATAAACACACTGCACATGGGCATCCGTGATGGCCGTGACAGACATTTTCTGTCCACAGTGTGGGCATTTTTTAAACCCAGACTTTGGATGTTTATCTTTTCTTTCAGACATTTCACAATTTCCACTAAAATGGAACACACTATTTAACTATGAGCTATTTTAGAATTGAACTAACACACACAAAACACACACAGCCCAAAAAGGGCAACTAACAAATATATCAATATAAACAGGCTTAAGTAATCCAATAACAAGAGTCCCAAACAGGGTTCACTGATTAACAACTATAAAAAGAGATCCTAAGGCCGAAGGCAAATAAAGATTTTACTGAGGAAAGGGTGTTGAACACAGAAAGCAACTATCCACTAGCTAGTAATATCTAGTATTATAAAGTAATCAAAGCTATATAAAAAAATTGAAATGTATAACTTGCTGAAAGTTGAAAACTCCCAATAATAGTCTCGAGCAACGCTGGAAACCAAGAGAACCGTGCCACGTCAAACTAGATCAGAGGTAATTCCAGCAGTGCATTGTGGGATAAGGGGTTGGGTCTTGAGCTACTGGAGAACTTTGAGCTTGCTAGTCGGCTGTGTCGGAGCCGAGGATCGGCTCCGAACCCATCAGTGAAGAATAAACGGCGAAATTGAACAACTTCACATCAGAACTTTACCTTCTCGTCCCAACTATCAAGATTTTCTCTTACTACTCAAGTGTAAGCAGACAGAGGCAATTTCTTTGCTTTCAGAAATTCTGTCTGTGGTCTACAGCTCACACCAGTTATACAGTACAGCTGCAATTTATGTCTTTATACTATACCCAGTACCATGGATTTTTAAACCTGTGCTGTTTCAGAACTGAATGCCTCATGGATTCATAGCATACCAACATTGTGGTCTTTCCTGCAATGTTTTCTAGGCACTCTAATATGCATTAGGACTGGCCTACCTTCCAAACCACTGCATTAACTGCTCCTTATTTGTTGCTTGGTTCTTAATCATCACTTACTCCTGTCTGAAAATGCCAAATCTCTTCTTATTTAAATCTTTGCATTTGTGTATTGATTTATAGTAACACTACTTAGTTTATTTCATTGCAAAGATAACAGCGAACTTTGATTGCCATCAAAGCATGTCTGACTCCATTAGTTTGCTCTGAATTTTGGTGCCGATCATTAACCAGCATGCTGCATTCTTTCACTAAAATTGCTAGTCATCGGTACAACAGCCATTGCCTTTTTTCCTATGCAAATGTTGGTGTTTCTTTTTTATTTCCATGAGTCACCCAGCATTGTCCTGTTATCCAGGCAACTGCAGAAGTCAGTAGTATAGGGCACCAGTGAGAACTGAACTACTACTAAAATTATATGAGCCCGAGATTACTAAAAATGGCATCAAAAACTTGATCACAACATAGCAACATATACATGTGGTGCCTTAATGTGTGCAAAGCAGCAAAAAAAATCCTTCACTAAAAGTATCTTAAAGTAAAAATTCAGAAATTTATACTTATGTCCCAGTATAAGGGTAACACAAACAAACGTGATTTCCCAGTGTCTCCTTCACTTCTGCACCATTCAGGTTTGAAATATACAGCTTGAAATATGCTGTTCTTTCCGATATTCTTGTGACAATCAACCAATACCAAAACTTCAGCACTAAAAATATGAACATGTAACCTTTAATACACCGACATCTTAGCAGGGTGTAGCCACAAGTTTATATTTTGTGCTCTGACTTAATACTGTTGTGCCCACAACCCAGCTATCGTTTAAAATGCACTAAATTAAATATTCAAAACAGGAAAGGGAAAACTGCTTTCAGCTGTTGCCACTTACAACCATAAAATGATTATGGTTAGAGGAGCACTCCTAGTGCATAAGTATGTATTTTGTAGCTCTAGACTGTAATTAGTTTAGACAGTTCAAAGCATTTTGTGCTCTGAATAATAAAATTTCTTAAGTATGCTCAGAAAACAAAAATATATTTGAGCACACTTTGCATGCCCAGCCATATCCTGGTTTCTTAAATATATTAAAGAAATACTCTGAAAAAACATAGGTTCAGAGAAAGTTACTATTCTAGTGGCCTTAGAGCCTTTATAGCCATGTTAATCCCAGGTTGTTCCAATTGCCCTTGATTAGATAAATGTACTTTACAGATTAGCACGGACTACCCCTGTTCATGAGGGACATGTGTGCCACCCCCGGGGTGAATTTGCAGTCACTCATCCATTTGTCCAGGCTGTACTTGAATAGGGTCATTGGGGAGCTCTGCTTCACATGAATTGGAAGTTTATTCCAAAGCAGCGGCAATCACTGGGAGACATACCTACCTCTCCGGAATATTCTGCTAATGTTACTGGCAAGGTTGAGATCCCTAGAACAAGCGACTCTATTGACATTTGATTTGCAGATGTGCAGCATTTACATCAGGTCGAGGTCAGAGACTGTCCTGTAGGCCAGGCACAAGTCACCTCTCAGTAACCTATATGATTCAGAGTACAGTGATAGGGCTTTCAGTCTATCTAGATCATAATTTGGAGGCCCTATATCTTCTTAGTGAGAAACCTCTGTGGTCTCACCACTTGTTGCCGGTGTCTGGTGAGAAAGGAGCATTGTACTCTATTAATGGTCTGATTAGGGTCGAGTAAAGTGCTCTTATAACATCCTTAGACCTGGATGCGATGCCTTTACTTACAAGATGCGCAATGTAGAAGGCTTTTCTTTCCACCATGAAAATGTGGTGGTCAAATTTCAGATTGCTGTCAATCTATGTTCCCAGATCTTGCATCACTGGGTTTGAATTTAGAGGGGTGTTGTTAATAATGCAATTAGTGGAGAATTCTGCTCTGCCAAATGGGATAATAGTGCACTTTTTTGCGTTAGTTTTAGACTGTGGAAGAAAAAAAAAAGTCTGCCACAGGACTAAAGAGAGCCTTCTTATGTATATGTATGCCTCTTCTGTGTCCCAAGATGTAAAGATTTACCTTCCTTGCTGTCTTTCCTGTGAAATGAGGGGTAAATTTTAACTATACTCCACAGGATATGTCTCTGAGTTACAATCAGTATCTGGTGTTAAAGAAACTATTCCCATTTATTAACAGTTCATTCCCTCTTATTATTCTTATTGTGGAAAAACCTGTGCTAACCTTCATGCCAACCCTGCTACAAAGGGTTCAGAACCTAATTTTAGCTGGAACTAGTAGATGCGATAAACTGTTAGGATTTTGATACAAAGTACTTACTATTTTGTGGAGAAATCAGATTGTAAAGTTGCGTCTAATAAAACGAATGGCCAATATTTATGAAGTACTTTCATTACCCAATTTAAATAGAGAACATAATCAGCAGAAAAAAAAGCAAACACGACTTTGCTGTCTTTATTAACACGTGTATTAAAAGGTGTACCATATACTGACAGTTGCATCTTCTCTAAGCAGTTTATCATGCTGCTCTTACCTTCCCAACTGAAATATCCCTAGTCACCTATTCAAAAAGCTGTTGATTACTATCCAAGTATAGCACTCACTCTCTATAAGGCCTTCATACAGTCAGTCATACCTCTCAACCTGCAGACACTGAAAAGAGGAACAAAGCCTCTTGAAAAACAGGAAAGCCAGTTAAAAATCTGGACATCTAATCAGTATAAAATCTGAATACCAAATACAACATAACTTTTCCCGCTTCCTATAGGAATGTAGGATACTGCTCAAAAGCATTTAAACAGTGTGTGACAACAATTATGGAAAAATATATTCACGTTATCAAACAAGCTGTGTAAAATCTGTTGGCCTTAATAAACTACATCACAAAATTCTACCATACATCATTTATTTTTGTTTCAGAAAATGGGAGCTGTAAGATGTGTGTCCTCTTTCTTTAAATTATTGTGGCTTCCACTAGAGTGTTACTCATGTAGTTTGGTTTGCTGTGCCCTAGACAGCTTCAAAAATCACATGTGATGAGGGAGATTCACAAAATTGTGTGAAGGAGTAAATCAAGCCTTAAAATAGGGACATGCTTCCAAAATTAGGGACATCCTACATCAGGCCTGAAAATAGGAATGTTCCTCCAAAATATGGACAGTGGAAACATTTGCAGTCAAGTTATAATCTAAATGATTCCACTTTCCTTATAGTTTTCTATCCTCATAAAGACACTGCATTTGTGCTCCCCTCCCTCTGTAGTGATCGTTAACTGCAAGAAAAAACACCATGCAACTGCTGTCCAAGACCCAACAAGAATTCCAGCAAAATGAACATGTGCAAGTCCAGATTTGTAACTGTAGGTGTATTTCATTGAAAAACCCAATTTTACTCTACCTTACTGCTGCAAGCTATACATCTGAAAAAGTGGCACTCACTCTACTAGGGACGATAATCGCTAGGCAAGCATCTGAATTTGGGCTATACTCCCCTCATCTCTACAGCATAATTCAACAGCAATTTCTAAAAGGTGAACTAGAATGCTGATTTGATATAATTTACTGCACATTTCTGGGCATTTATTCTACTTACTAGCTGCTCATGACTTACTTAACAGCCATTCACTCCTTCAGGATACCTGTACAGCTGAGTTCTGCTGAATTTAAAAAAGTCAGCCATTCATCCCTGGTCCCCTTCTTTCTTATAGTTTTTTTGCTGCTGGTGGAGAAAAGGGGGTCCTTCCTGCTACTCTTGGCCTCACTCCGCTCCCCTACCCTACCCCCATTTCCACCCACCAATTCACCTAAACCTATCTTTACACTAACCCCTCCCACCAATTCCACCCTACCAATCAAATATTCCAGTTAATTAGCTCCATGTACTTTACTCCTCCATACATTCCAGTTAATCTGTTCCAATTTAATTGACTTCTCCCACCCCCTTGATTTATTACCTAACTTACACACCTCCAGTCTTTTCTCTAGACCTCATATCTAGCACTACCCTCCTCTTAAACTCTTCCAACTTATTAAACAGTCTTTCACAGTTTACCATCTTCATTTCTCCACCATGTCACTTACTTCCCATACACTACTACTCACCCTCTCTCTCCCTGTTTCTACTATTGCCACTAACAGCATTTCACATATCCCACAAATATAACAAACCTACTTCTATCACCTCTTTACATACACCTCCTCCTACCACCTTCTCTTACCTATTCTCTAGCCTATATCCAGACAATGCCATCCTACACTACAGGATAAACGTCCTTGATATACAAAACAGCACCAAATCTAATATGTCCTTCCAGTGTCATTATGTAACAAAAAAGAAGCTGCACCCATCATCCTCCCATATATACACTCAACTCTACCCCAATGTGGAGACATACATCTCAACCCAGGACCCACCACCTCCCCTCCTATCCAATCTAATCCCATTAAATCACTTAACTTCACCACCCTCAACCTTCAAAGCATCAGAAATAAAATCACAGACTTCCACACCTGGATAGCACAAAACCAGTCAGATATTATAGCAGCTAGTGAGACATGGTTAAAGCCCTACATTAAAAATACTGAATTTCTACCCCCCAGGATATGCCTGCCGAATATCTGACAGACCTTGTAAAAAAGGTGGGGATGTCACACTGATATACCCAAATAACTTTAATATAGTACCATACACCAAGTCAGTCCCTCAGTTTGCCACTGCCAGTAAAGTCCTATCCCTCCTAAAAATGAATGACAACAAAAGTCTCTGTATTGTAGTTCTTTACATTCCTCCTGGCAATAACATTCCCATATTAGAGGAAATCCTAGCCTGGGTCTCAAATAATTTAAATAATGAAACAATCATTCTAGGTGATGTGAATATCAACTGGCTTGACATTTCACATCACCATCCCACCACCACTATAAACATATACAACTTTACTCAACTGGTCATAACCAGACCCAATAAAAACACCAACAGTGGCTCTATCTTGGATTGGATTATGCTCTCTGACACTAATAAAATCTCCTCCTCAGATACTCTAACTCAACAGCATTAGCGACCACCTACCTGCCTTTATTATACATAAAAATAACCCAATGCCAAGCAAACACCAATACAAACAAATACAAGACCTATCCCACTTTAGCCCAGCTATCCTTAATGACACTCTACACAATGTCAGTTGGGACATACTGAAAACCCTTCCCTTCAAGAAGCAGAAGAGTTGTTTAACTCTACATTTTTTAGGATTCTAAATAAATCAGCATCACACTGACAAAAGAGAGTCAAAACTAATCACACCAACTGGCTTTCCAGACCCACCAGGCAACTCATGATTGCCAGGGATTTAGCCTGGAAATTATGGCAAAGAAATAAGAACCTCAGTGACCTCGCTCAATACAAGCAACTTGAAATAATGCAAAGCACCTAATAATCAACAACAAAAAAGAATAATACCTTAGTATGCAAAGTCGACACAAGCATAAACCCAAAAAACTCTAGAGCTCAGTTAACTCCTTACTCAATTCAGGCCCCAATAGTAATCCATGCCCCGCTCCAGTTAAGACACCTTCTGAAACTGCTACACTCTTCAACACATACTTCATAAATGCTATCATAAATCTCACCTCCAACTTTCCTCAAACCAACTTAGCTCCTGCAAACTCTCTAGACCTAAACTGTCACAGCTCTCCCTTGCCCTGTTTCTCTCTCACCTATTCGTACTACCATTAAAAAACTCTTCTAAAACTCAAACTTGGCACTAACGCTTCTGATAACCTACCTTCTGAATACCTTCAATTAGCAGCCAACTCTATCGCATATCCCATATGTATTTTTCTTAACAGATCAATCCAGGAGTCCTATATACCCACAATCTGGAAAAAAGTGTATATTCTTCCTCTCCACAAAGGTGGGAACAATACAGATATTACCATCTTTTGTCCTATCGCCATTCTCTCACCCATCTCTAAGACCTTGGAAAAATGCATCCATACACAACTTCTAAGTCACATGTTAAACAAAACCTCTCTCCCGCCCAACATGGCTTTAGGCCTGTTCACAGTACTACTACAGCTCTTCTGTCCCCCTTAGACACATTCAACCCTGCCCGAGATGCAGGTTTAAGTGGTTTCCTTCTCTCCTTTTAGATCTCTCTAAGGCCTTCGATACTATCTCCCACCCCCTTCTTCTCACCACACTGTCTAACTTAGGCATCACTCTTTCTACCCTAAAATGGGTCTAACTATCTCACAGATCAGCAGTAATCAACTAAATGGCAGCAGTCTTTCTCCCCATTCTTCAATACAACCACAGGCATGCCTCAAGGATCTATACTATGGCAGTGTACTTCAGTATCTTCATCAACAACTTTCACTATACCCTCAGTCAAGGTGCGGTCATCCAATACACTGATAACTCAACCATCATTTGTACCATAAACTCTGCTTCACAACTGCAACACCTCATCTAATCTGCCCTCACTACCACTGAAACTTGGATAACCAAAAATCACCTATCCCTAAACCCCCCAAAAATTAAACTCATGCTATTTACCCCTAAAAGAAACATCTCTGTGAACAAGGACATATTCATTATCTTCTCCCGGAACAACACTATCATTGAGGTTGTCCCAAACACAAAACTACTAAGAGTCATCATAGACAAAAACCTAACCTTTGACATCCATAGTCACAGTACCACCCAAAAAACTCAAAAACTTGGCACTCTCTACAGGCACAAATACTTTCTCAACCTCCCCACTAAACTAGCCTTGGCCACTTCCTTTCTGCTATCCCCCCTACTATATGGTACCCCACTTTTCGCCAATATCCTGTCTTCCTTTAAATCCAAACTTGACTCATGCTATAATAAAATTGCAAAATTTCTAACCAATGCAAAGTGTCCATCCCACCATTGCTCCTCACTACACCTACTAAACTGGCTAGAACCTTCCACGCTATCTTACATATCAACAGCTAACCACTGCACATAACCTCATATTCAAACCATCAAATTGTCCTGCTCTTTCTTCCCTACTCACTCAATACCATCCAAATTGACCATTTCAGTCAAAAAGTCAAATGCTCCTGAGCGCTGAAATGGAATATCCTCCACCCTCTCTCAGGAATACCAGTAATCCAACCCTCTTTAAACACTCCCTAAAACAACACACTGTCTCTCTATGGCACTGCACTTGTGCCAAACCTACACTACCCAGCACCTCACACCCTCATAAAATACTTCTCTGTATAATCTCTCTCTACGTCTTCAATCATTTTGCCTTTCTTAGCTTTAGCCTAAGACTTCATCTGATTTTCTTTTCAGCTCTGCTGCATGCAAGTTTATGTTTCCTAGGCAAAAATGCACAACCATACCTCTCAATCTGGAAACATCAAAAATCTGGACAAAAGCCCATGAAAAATATGTACAAATCTGTACACTGATTAACATAACATTTGCAAGCATAATTATGTAACCCCACCCACTATAATGGACTTGTGGGATATCAACTTTCAAACGCAAACTGAAAAACAGACAACCAAAATATGCCCCCAGGCCCAGACCTTGTAGCAAATGGTAACCTTTTCTTGAAATGTGTAGCAATGATGTTCACTGGGAAGGGAGATGATGTTGAACCTTAGGATTTTGTTTTGGTGACATGCTGTATGTGGGTTTTGTGGTAAAAGTAGGGTGTTTAATGGTAGGCAATATTCTAATCTTAGCAAAAAAATATTATAGTTTCCTGGGACCTCCAAAAGTCATTCTCTGTGGCTTACTGATCAGTGGAGCAGTTTGAGTTTGTGCCGCCCAGGAAATAAAGTGCCTGTTGCCCTTGAGGAATAAACTGCATATGTTACATTAAAAAAAATGATAAGATACTAATATTGCAATAGGAAATGGATGGCAAACTGATAACAGGTTCTTATTTACTAGGTATCTCAGCCAAAGAGAACATTCTCAGGACTGCGGCATCCACCCCCTTTAAAAGTACAACACAGTACCGTATCAGCAATCCATCTACATGCTGTGGGAGTAGAACCCAAAGCCTTCTGCATCAAAAGCAAGTATTCTATCTGTTGTGCTACTAGCAACACAAACAGACTTGGCATAAGTAGCATTAAACTTCTCTCAAACTGAAGAACCATGCAGCACAAGAAATCTGGAAAAAGACAAATTTTATTGAGGAGGGGGGACAACAAAGGCCCAAAACCAGGGACACATTTTAAACATTGCTTGTATAATCTTAGAAAAGCTTCTAGAATAAAATATTTTGAGTTACCATGCCTTTCCTGAAAGATAAGACTGAAGTAGTTCTCACGGATTTGCCAGAATACCACAAATTTTAAGAGGAAGAGACCAAACATATGAGCCAAACATTCCAGACCTGAATCACAAGTGGTGGAATGGTTAGAGAGTTTAGGCTCTTTCTCCTTGTATGCAAGGTACAGGGTTTGAGTCTGAGTAACTCTAAGCAGCAGCCATACCTAACTACACACAGACACACACACACACACACACACATTCTCCTGCTCTTAAGAAAATAAGAGTAAAGCAGCCGTTAAACACACAAGAAACCAAGAGCAAAGCAGCCGTTAAATACCAATGCTGTTTCTCTAAATGTAATGCAAACTACACATAAAATATAAGAGTAAAGCAGCCGTTAAATGCTGATCTGGTTTCTCTAAACGTAATGCAAAATTATGTGTAAGAACACACACAGCTGAGTTTCCACACACAAACACACATTCACCTGCTCTTAAGAAAATAAGAGTAAAGCAGCTGTTAAATGCCGATGCTGTTTCTCTAAATGTAATGCAAACTACACACAAAATATAACAGTAAAGGAGCTGTTAAATGTTGATACGGTTTCTCTAAATGTAATGCAAAAATATAAGAGTAAAAAACACACACAGTTGAGTTTCCACACACACATTCTCCTGCTCTTAAGAATATAAGAGTAAAGCAACTATTAGATGCTGTTTCTCTAAATGTAATGCAAACTACACACAAAATATAAGAGTAAAGCAGACGTTAAATGCTGATGCGCTTTCTCTAAATGTAATGCAAAAATATAAGAGTAAAGCAAGTATTCTCCTGCCTTTAACGTAATGCCTGCTTGCAAGCTTGAAATGCCGATGCCATTTCTCTAACACTAGCACATAGCAGCTGTTAACAGTAAGTTTCTCCAACATAGCACAAGTATTAAGTAAGTTTCTTCAACAATTACCTGGAAGGAGACGGGGGAAGAAAGATGTGCTTAAACTGGCCAGGCAGCTTCGTGAGCCTGACGTCATCACACCTTGCGGGTGATGATGTCAGGAGTAAAAAAAAAGAAAAAGGAAATTCGGAAATTAAAGGGGCCACTCAGGAATTCGTGGCACTCCAATATTTTGTCCTCAAAACAGGTATTTACCGAGGAATTCTGTGCGGTTGAGAAGTATGTGCACAACATGCTCTAAGATTCAGACATCAAAGATATACTCAATTATACCAAACAGTGCCACATACCAATCTGTGTCAACTCTTACCAACATCCTTTCATTACATAATAACCTCATAATGTCCCTGAATATAATCCAGCCCATTCAACTGCTTACAACTCTTACACTGCTATACTCTTTACGAGAAACTACTTCATGTACATAGTTTAGACTGATGTTTCATCATCTGTATTTACATGATTTATGTATTTGATATTACTGATGTACAAATGTACTGCATTCATATATGTATGCATGTATACATGACTTATGGTGCTAATATTTTTACTGATGTACAAGTGTACCACAATCATATGTCTATCTATGCATTTGATTTACTGCTTTTGTTAATTTATTGTGGAGCTTTTCTCCCCAGGCCTCCACTGAACATGGGCTCATTTTGGTCCAGTGGAACATACAACATACATACATAAATAAATAAATATTGTCAAGATGGTTGGCACACCATCCAGGATTAATTTGCCTTTTGCCCAATGAGTACCGGAACATGTTTTGGCTTTCCCAAAATCCTGAAACTGATTAAGCAGGCAATCAGAGAATTTATGAATGAATCAATCAATCAACAGTAATTTTACAACTTAGTTCTAGAGGGAAGTAATCTGCTGCTACACACTGCGTTTTAAAAGGATTTTAAAGAATAACACACATTAGTCTTTGCATTATCTTTAAAATATTAAATTTCCTGACCGCAGAGAAATTAATTTTACTGCACTCAAATAAAATTCCAAAGATAACGAGGGAGTTGCCTAATCATGTTTTACTTTTGTACGACTACAACAGATGGGAAGAGAAGAAAGTAGCAGTTCATTTTAACTGGGCAAGGAGTCTAATATTTCAATGCAGACAAGACAACTGTAAGAGACTGCATAAGTAATACAGAATTTAAGTTAGAAAGGTTACATTACTTAACATAAAATGTGCATCATCTGCAGACAATATGAAAATGTTAACAGAAATACAAAACTGTGAACAAAGAAAATTTTACTACTGACACAGATACTCTGGTTATAAGGGTGCTTGACAGAAAACTTTGAAATGTCTTGCATTAATAGAAGCTTCTTCTGGCACTACAGGCTACCCTAGCACAAAGCCATCCAAAGTAGAAGTTACTACTGCACGGCACATGTGACTGTGGGGATTATTTAATAAAATGTTTTGAAAACTTTCAAAGCTCATCAACATGCAAGCACTGCCGATGATTTTTCATCATCTGTATTTACATGATTTAGTCCACTGGAAGATATCAAGGCTGTTTAGCAGGAACCTGACTGTGCACTGCTGGTATAAAAAAAAGTTATGTACTTACCATAACGTTCCATATGAGTTGTTCATCTCGCCTTCATTCTTACAGATGGGTTCAGAGCCGATCCTCGGAGCCGATCCTCAGCTCCGCGTTGGCCTACTACAAAGCTCGAGGTCTTCAGATAGCTCGAGGCCAAGTCCCTATCCCATGATTCACCTAGAGTTACCTCAGATCTCGTCTGCTGCGCATAATAATGACATACGTCATTCTATCACTCCATAAGAGAAAACTATAGAAGGGTTGAGCAACCAGGAAGAATCCATCATCTCGGTCTTCGAAAAACCTGGACGGGGTAGGCGGGTGGGAAGCAAGAATGAAGGTGAGATGAACAACTCACATGGAACGTTATGGTAAGTACATAACTTCTTTATGTGAAGTTGTTCTATCTCGCCGTTCATTCTTACAGATGGGTAGCGTCCCAAGCACCATCTATCTCAGGTGGCTCATGGGAGTATGTTTTTCAGGACAGTAGACACAAAAGAGGCCCTATCAACCTTGTAATGAGTGATAAAGGTATGAAGTCTTGACCAAGTGGCTGCTGCACAAACATTATATGTAGGGAGTCTGGCAGAAAAGGCAGAGGATGTAGACACTGCTCTTGTGGAGTGAGCCTTAATTTTATGTTGCAAGGGCATATTAGCAGCTGAATAAGCAAATGTGATACAATCAGATAACCACTTACACAGAGTTGTTTTCGCCACTGGCATACCTTTCCTGGAGTCTGAAAAAGAAACGAAAAGCTGTTCAGATTTCCTAAAATCTTTTGTTTTATCCAAGTAAAATCTGAGCTGTCTGTGAACATCAAGTTTGTGCAGCATATATTCTAAATTGTTGGAGTGATTGGGGAAGAAAACTGGCAAATCAATAATTTGATTAAGATTAGCTTCAGTGCAAACTTTAGGCAAAAAGGAGGGGTTAGTTCGAAGTGAGACTCTGTTAGCATGGAAAATCAAATAAGGAGGCTTAATGGACAAGGCTTGAAGCTCTGACACTCTGCAGGCAGAAGTGATAGCTACTAAAAAGATAAGTCTTCCATGACAAAAATTAGAAGTTATGTACTCACCATAACGTTCCATCTGAGTAGGTAGTTCATTTGTCTGCAACCTGTGGGTTACGGATCCGATATCGGATCCGAGCCGGCAGCTTGTTTCAAGCTAATGGATCCGAGCTCCGAGCTCCTCCCTTCACCCATAATCCCCTGCTAACCCTCCATGACCTCAGATCGAGTTTGCCTCTCAATATATATCCAACAAAGAATATCTAACAACTAGTAGATCCGAAGAAGGTCAGGGGGAAGGAGGGGGGGGGTGGTTGCAGACAAATGAACTACCTACTCAGATGGAACGTTATGGTGAGTACATAACTTCTAAATCTGAAGTAGGATGTTCATTTGTCAGCAACCTGTGGGACAGAGTCCCCAGCTACCTGCACCTTGGGTGGCCATCATGGAAGGATATTACGAAGCACCGCAGAGCCAAAGGATGCTCTCGCTCTAGAAAGCAGGTCTAGCTTGTAGTGGTTGATAAAGGTACGAGATGAAGCCCAAGTGGCTGCAGAACAAATATCATCCAAAGGAACTCTAGACTTGAAGGCCGCAGAAGTAGAAATGGAGCGGGTGGAATGAGCATGAACTCCTTCTGGTGCGGGTCTACCCGAGGCTTGATAAGCCAGTAGGATACATTGGGAAATCCAGCGAGATAAAGATACTTTAGAGATAGCTTTCCCCAAGTTAAATTTGGCAAAGGAAACGAACAGCTGGTCAGATTGTCTATGGCCAGCTGTCCTATGAGTATAAAAACGAAGCTGCCTATGAACAAATAATGAGTGCAGCTTGTACTCTCCCTTATTTTGATATTTAGGGAAGAAAACCGGTAAATTTATGGATTGATTTATGTTGATTTCTGATGCTATCTTGGGAAGAAAGGAGGGAATGATCCTGAGGTACACTCTATCTGGGTGAAAAATCAGGTATGGAGGCTTCACAGAAAGAGCCTGAAGCTCCGACACTCTTTTCGCTGAAGTAATGGCTACAAGGAATGCTGTTTTCCATGACAAGAATTTGAGATCCACTGAAGCAGCGGGTTCAAAGGGTGGAGCAGTCAAGGCTTGAAGAACTAATGTAAGATCCCAGGGGGTACGGCTTCATTTACAGGGGGTCTAAGTAAAAAGGTACCCTTGAGAAAGGTTTTACACAATTTGGCCGACATCAAGGGCCCTGTATCATGTCCCACATGGTAATGAGATATGGCTGCCAATTGCACTTTGACAGTTGAACAACTAGCGCCTTCCTGAAAGAGTTCAGTTAGGAAGTCTAATATGGATGGAAGAGGAGCTGTAAAGGGATCTAGATCGCGGTGCTCCGCCCAGATGGAAAAACGTTTCCATTTACTGTGATACACTTTCCTGGTGGAGGGCTTATGCGCTGCCAACGAGGATGGCTTTGACTGGTGAAGAGATACCGGGAGTCCTAACTAGGAGTGGAACTGGAGCAACCAAGCTGTCAGTTTCAGATTGTCCAGGTTTGGAGTTGGCAAGTCCAACGGATGGGAGATGAGATCCAGAATGGGATCTAGAATCCAAGGGTGATTCACAAGGTGAGACCACAGGTAAGGGAACCAAATTTGTCGAGGCCAGAATGGGGCAATGAGAATCATCTTGCTCCCCAACCGCGAGGCTTTCTGTAAGTGTTGTATCATCATTGGCAGAGGAGGATAGGCATAGAGTAGACTGGGTGGCCAAGCATGCATCAGAGCGTCTCTTGGAGTTTCCCCTGGAGGGGGGATTAGAGCGAAGAAATTGTCGCATTTGGTGTTTGATGGAGATGCAAAAAGATCGCAGCGGGGTTGCCCCCATATTGCGAATATCTGCTTCGCTACTAGAGGATTGAGAGACCACTCGTACGGGGTAAGAAGGGTGCGGCTGAGCTTGTCCGCTAGGATGTTGGTCCTCCCCGGAATGTGCGTTGCAATCAGAAAGCGGTTGGTGGAGATCGCCCATTCCCACACTCTCATGGCTTCGCGGCATAAAGGGTAAGATCTAGTTCCCCCCTGTTTGTTGATATACCAGACCACCGACATGTTGTCCAACTGAATTGCAATCGTTCCT
Organism: Protopterus annectens; assembly: GCF_019279795.1. Taxonomy (NCBI): domain Eukaryota; kingdom Metazoa; phylum Chordata; order Ceratodontiformes; family Protopteridae; genus Protopterus; species Protopterus annectens. Next base: position 119,676,331 of record NC_056728.1, on the reverse strand, counting down.
GCGGAGAGGAAGCTCTGAAGTGCTTGCAACGCCAACAGCACTGCTCTCATCTCCAGAACGTTGATATGCAGGGAGGTCTCTGTATCGTTCCACGTGCCTTGGACTGTCCTGCCTGAATAATGCCCTCCCCCACCCAAGGCGGGAAGCGTCCGTGGTCACCGTGGCGATAGGGGGAGAGGTGCAGAAGGGACGGCCCGTATAGAAGTTCGATGCTTGGAGCCACCATAGTAGCACCTTCCTGCAAGCCTTGCTGATAGCAATGGGATGGTGGAGAGGAAGGGATAGGAAGGACCATTGCACTAACAGAGTCCATTGCAGTACTCGCATGTTCAAACGGGCGCATGGAAGGAGTGTAATCGCTGCCGCCATGGAGCCTAGTGCCCTCAGGACCAATTCCGCTGGTGAAGCCTCTGAATGAAGGATAGCCCGCACGTGAAGTTGTAGGTTCCTGATTCTCTTGGAAGTTAGGAAGGCTCGCAAATCTCTGGTGTCTATTCTGGCACCTATGAATTCTATGACCTGCGTCGGAGCCAGTAGAGATTTGCCGACATTGACAGTAATGCCTAGTTGTGGGGCTAGATGGAGAAAGAAGTGTCTGGCCGAGCAAAATAGATGCCTTGTTGGTGCGGTCAGGAGCCAGTCGTCCAGGTACGGGAAGACCTGAATTCCCTGGAGTCTCAGGTGGGCCGCAATCACTGCTAACACTTTGGTGAAAACCCTGGGGGTTGTGGTGAGGCCAAAGGGAAGGACGCTGAACTGGTAGTGACTGGCCCCCAGCCGGAAGCGAAGGAACCCCCTGGATCGTTTGTCCATTAAGATGTGGTAATACGCATCCTTGAGGTCTATAGAGCACATCCAATCGTTTTCCCTCAAAAGGGGGAGGATAGATTGAAGAGTGACCATTAGGAATTTTTCCTTGGTTACTGACAGGTTCAAGCGGGAAAGGTCTAGGATGGGTCTCAAGTCCCCCGTCTTTTTTGGCACCAAAAAGAACCTGGAGTAGAACCCTAATCTGAGCTGGTCTTGGGGGATGGGCTGGATGGCTCTTTTTCTTAGCAGCTGCTGTATTTCTTCGGCTGCGGCCTCCCTCTGATCAGGTGGTACATCGGGGAGGTTCTTAGATTGGGGGACATGAAGTATTGGTATTTTGTACCCTCTGGATATGATGCAAAGCACCCAGCGGTCTGTTGTGATGGACTCCCATGCCACTAGGTGTTTCGAAAAATGCCCCCTGACTGCCTCCAGAGTGGAGCAGCCGGGCAACCCCTCAGGGCTGCTGCGCGGTCCGCTCAGAGAAAGGTTCTCTGGACCCAAAGTTTCTCGGAGCCCCTCTGCCCCTGGGGCGACGTCCTCCCTGTCCACCTCTGCCACGGTAGGACTGGTTGTCCGGAGCTGGTTGGGAATGTTGTGATTTCCGGAACCACATCTTCTTCTGACCCTTTTGGTTCCTTGAAAAGGACCACTGGGGAGCAGAGAAGCGGACTCTGATGGAAGACAACGTCTTCCCGTCCTTCTCGCTTTGGACAAGTGTCTCGCGAACTGTTTTGCCAAATAGGGCAGAACCATCAAAAGGGGCGTTCGCGAAGGACGCTTTAAAGGGCTCAGTAAAGTCGCAATGATGGAGCCAGGCCTGACGTCTCATGACTAGGCCTGCTCCACTAGCCCTAGCGGCTCTCTCTGTGGCGTGGGACAACAGCCGCATAGAGGTGTTTGAAATCGATCTCAGAGTGGCCATTCGGGTGGAGTACAATTGTTTGTCCTCCTCCGATATGGACTCAGGGGGGGATGCAGTGTATTCTTTGATAAGATCCCGCTGCATCCTGATGACATGTGCCATATAGTTCAGAGACCTTACTGAGAAGGTCGCTGAACTAAAGACTCGCTTCCCTAAGTGAGCCATCAAATGGGACTCTTTGCTCGGTGGATGGACTGAGGGACTCTCCTGAGCCAATTCCCTCTTTGTGGCTGCCACCATCAACATGGCATCTACAAGGGGCCCCTTACTCCAATGTGATCAGTCTGAGGGTGGGCTAAGAATCCTATCCGGTCGCTTCGGTATTGGCTCCACGGTGTCCGGATCCTTCCACGCCCTGGTGGTAATGAGGTCCACCAGGGGGTCGGCTGGAGGGGACACCCAAGAGGTAGACGGGCCTGCCTCGAATGCCTCCAGAAACACGGACTAGTCAGAGGAAGACTTAGGGGCACACCCACCCACCTCTGATTCTTAGCATCTCCATGATGTCTCCAAAAGAGACATCCTCAGGGGGCGATCTTGGGGAGCATTCCCCTTCCTCCAAGTCCGTGTCCTTGGTTAAGGACTCAGGGGAGTCCACGTGCCTCCTTTTGCACTTATGCTTGCGGGGAGCTTCCTCGGGGTGACTGTCCGAGGAGACCTCGCCAGCAACATCTTGTTCCAATGGAACTATCTGTGACATCGAAGCAGGCTGTCCCTTTGGCCGGGTGATGGAAGCCTGGCCCAGCAGAGAGGGAGTGCAGGGAGGAGTCGATGCAAGGACCGGGGGTCCGGATGCTCTCATCAGAGCCCTCTCCACAACATCGAAGGCCGAGGGAGAGCCACTCTCCAATGGATCCGAAAGTCGGCTCCCACTCAGATCCGATGAAGGGATCGGAGCCGGCGCTGAGAACGTCGGATCCGAGGGACCAGTGTGCTCCGACCTGGACGGAGCCGAAGGCACACTGAATCCCCCGGATCCGAAGCTCGGACCACAGCTCCAAGAGGTCGGATCCGACAGGCTCGAGGGCAGGGTCGGATCCGAAGTACCAAGTACTGTCGGCGCCGACCCACCCCCGGCTCCAAGGCTGCTCGGCTCCTAGCGCTCCGAACCCGGGTAGCGGGTTGGAGAAGGAGCAATTGGGTGGAAAAAAGGTGTCGAGCTCCCCCCCTGAGGGGGGGAGGAGGCAAGAGCACTCCCATCTGCAGCTGGGCCTGGATGAATCTTCGCATCATCCGGTCCAAGTCTGCATCGGATAAACTGAAGGTAGATCTCGAGGAGGCCACCGAGGCAGGCCTGGAATGCCGCCTCGATGACCTCGACAGAGATCGGGTCTCCTCCTCGGGCCCCGGGGAGAAACAAGGGGATTGGCGCCGAGGAGGAGAAGACCTAGAAGCAGTGGAGGGAGAAACCCACTTAGCTGGCGGGGCCGAAACGGAGGTCTCGGCCCGCCGCTTGTGGTGCTTCTCCCTCCGTTTCTCCCTCCTGGCCTCCCTGTCCTCCGACACTTTAGCGGGAGTTTGAGTCCCAGACGGAGGCAGGGGGGCAGGAGTGGCAGCGACCACAGGCTGTGGTGGAGCCACGGGAGCAGCAAAGGTAGCGGAGGCCGAAGCCGAATCCGGGGGTAAAAGTCCCACCAGGACCAGCTTCGACCTCCGCTCTTTCAGTGCCCTGGGGTTGAACATTGCACAGATGGTACAGCCTGAGGTGAGGTGTTAAACCCCAAGGCACCGAACGCACCGAGTGTGGCCATCAGCCGGGGAGAGCTTATGGCCACACTCGGTACAATTAGAAAATATGGCTTTTGGGGCCTCAGCCATTCCCTTTTTTTTTTTTTTTTTTTTTAAAGAAAAAAGAAAGCAACTACACACACACACAGGCCCCAAAAGAAACACAACACACACTCACACACTAGCGACCAGCGAAGGGAGGGTACTAATTAAAAAATAAGGAACCTAACACTGACACACTTTAAAAGTATTAATTTTAACTAAAAAAGAAATTCCTGACAAGAAGTACTTAGAAAAAGTAACTTTTCTTCACTTATCTGACAAGCTCAACAAGGATCCAGCCATCTACAAGCGCGGCAAACTAGATCTGAGGTCATGGAGGGTTAGCAGGGGATTATGGGTGAAGGGAGGAGCTAGGAGCTCAGATCCATTAGCTTGAAACAAGTTGCTGGCTCGGATCCGATATCGGATCCGTAACCCACAGGTAGCTGACAAATGAACATCCTACTTCAGATTTTGAGGTTACATGGTTCGAATGAAGGGAGAATGATGCGAGAAAGCATAACATCTATTAGATTCCATAGGGTATAGGGAGATTTCACAGGTGGGCTGAGATGGTCTGAGATGAAAGGTCCCTTTCAGAAAGGCTTTGGATAGTCTGTGTGACATAATGTTCAACTCTTCAAATCCAAGATAAAAATTAGAAATGGCAGCAAGTTGAACACGAACTGTTGCTGCTGCAGCTCCTTTTTTGAAGATTATGGTCAAGAACTCTAGTACAGAGGTCACAGGGGCTAGGTAGGGGATCAATGTTGTTTTGAGAGGCCCATATAAAACATTTTTTCTATTTGCTAAGGTATAGCTTCCTCATGGAGGACTTATGAGAGGATATGTAAATTTGCTTTGTCTCATTAGAAAGGTTATGGAACCTGGCTATGATGGGAATTGGAGCAGCCAGTTTCAGGGACTGAAGAGAGGGATGAAGTTCCCCCAATGAGTGCATCAGAAGATCTGGAACTGGATCCAGAATCCAAGGGTCTTCCAAAAGATGAAGTTGAAGGAAGGGGAACCAAATCTGACAAGGCCAATGAGGGGCTATTAGAATGATTGTTTTTCCTAGGGCTTTTAATTTCTGTAGTACCTTGGGTATCAACGGGATTGGTGGGAATGTATAGAGGAGACCCGGAGGCCAATCATGTATGAGTGCATCCCTTGGGGCTTCTCCCGGAGGGGGAATCAGGGCAAAGTAGCTTCTGCATTTTGTGTTCATGTGGCTGAAAAAAGGTCGCAGCAAGGCTGGCCCCACCTGCGGAATATCCTGTCTGCTATTTCTTTTTTGAGAGACCACTCATGAGACAACAAAATTGCTCTGCTCAGCTTGTCTGCTATCACGTTGTATTTCCCCGGGATGTGCGCTGCTAACAGAAAGTGCTGGGTGGATATAGCCCACTGCCATACTCTTAGGGCCTCACGACAAAGGGGGTAGGACCTGGTTCCTCCTTGTTTGTTCAAGTACCAACCCACTGACATGTTGTCTGTCTGAATCGCAATTGTACCCAGAGGAAGAGAGTCCTGGAAGTACTGTAATGCTAAAAGTACTGCTCTCATCTCTAGGACATTGATATGCAGATGTGTCTCTTGTTCGGTCCATGTGCCTTGGGCTGTTCTTCCCTGAAAATGCCCTCCCACCCTATCAGGGAAGCATCTGTGGTCACTGTGGCCGCTGGTGGTGGTAGAGCAAAAGGACGACCTATTGTGACATGAAGAGAGGTCAACCACCACTGAATATCCTTTTTGCATGAGTCTGTGATCATTATAAGGTGAAACATTGGGAGCTCTTGGTAAGACCATTGAGTGAACAGCCATTGCAGAATCCGCATGTGCATGCGACCCAGCGGTATGGCCAAAATTGCAGCTGCCATCATGCCTAACAATTTTAGTACTTCTGATGCTAGAGCCTTGTTTTTGGATATCAGATTGCGGACCTGCTGACGGAGTAGTAAGACTCTTTCTACTGGAAGTCTCAGCGTGGTGGTGTCCAATTCTGCTCCGATAAAAACGGTATGTTGCGATGGTGACAAGGCAGATTTTCCTGGGTTTATCGCAATGCCCAACAGACTCCAGAGTGAAAGAGTGGTGTCCCTGGCTTGAATGAGTTGATGTCTGGTGGTGGCGGTGAGGAGCCAATAGTCTAGGTACAGAAACACCTGGAAGCCTAAAAGTCTCAGGTGAGGCGTGACCACTGACATACATTTGGTGAACATTCTGGGGGCTGTAGTGAGATCAAATGGCAGGGCTCGAAACTGGTAATGACTGGCTCCCAGACAGAAGTGCAGATGATCCCTGGATGGTCTGGCCATTTTTATGAGGTAGTATGCATCCTGGAGATCTATTGAGCACATCCAATTGTCTTTCCCTAAAAAGGGAAATATCAACAAGCGCGACCATCCAAAACTTCTCTTTCTTGACAGATCTCTTTAGTCTGCTGAGATCTAATATAGCTCTCCAGTCCCCTGTCTTTTTTGGACCTAAAAAGATTCTTAAGTTCCGAATCCTATCTGGTCTACTGGGACTCGGATGACTCTTTGTTAGCAATGATCAGACCTTTATTGTTGCCTGTTCCCTGTAACTGGGTGGAATAGCCGGGATTTTTCTCGTCAGTGGAGGGGGTGTGGCGAAAGGAATGAAATATCCTCTGGAAATGATGCTTTGTACCCAGCTGTCATTTGTAATTTTGAGCCAGGCATCTGGATACAAAGATGTGACCACCGACTGCCTCCAGAGTAGGAGAGTCAGGCCTCCTTTCAGGAGCGCTGGTAGGGCTTCCAAAGAAGTGATCTCTGTCACCCTGGTTTTGCGGACCCCCCTCTGCCATGAGGGCGGCGTCTTCCATTATTGCCCCTCTTCTGCCCCTGCAGGTGAGTTCACCATGTGTGTCCTGAAAGGCTCCTTAGGCTTTTCAAAACCACATCTTCCCTCCCCTTTGACCCTTGGGATAGGGTCTGGTAGGGGTGGATAAACTGACACTGATGGCAGACAGAGTCTTTCCTTCCTGCTCACACCTGGACAACTGGAGAGCAGAGATAAATTTATTAGGCTTCCTGGGAACAGACTCCATGGTGTCCAGAGACTCCCACACCCTTCATGAGACAGGCTGTATAAGCTCGTTGAAGGGCGTAGGCATGCAAGAGGTGGAGGGCTGAGATCCGAATGCCTTCAGGAGAACTGACTCATCTTCAGTAGGGTTGGTTTGACTGCCAGTCACCCCTCTGCCTAAGGATTTCTAATATCTCAGCAAATGAGATATCCTCAGAGGGGGAACCGTGGGGACCCTTCTGATTCATTCAAGTCAGTATCAGATGTCAGGAACTCCTGTGGGGAGTCTAGATGCTTCTTCTTACAAATTCTCTTCCTGGGAACCTCATCAGTGGGCGGTTCTGGTGAGGTCTTGGAAGAGCAGGGGCCACCCAATGGAGCTTCCTGAGGCTCTGAGTCTCTGTGATTGGCAAGGATCTGTGAAGCAGAAGCAGACACAGGTGCTTTAGGGGAGGAGGTAGCCGGATCTGAAGTCGAAGATGTCTTAGGAGACATAACTCTCCTCATGGCTTCGAAGGCACCTCTGCTCCGATGTGAAGGGACCGACGGATCTGAGGAAACTGTCGATACTCCTGGCACCAGGACAGTGGGCACCGAGTCAGAGGTAGAGGAGCAGTGTTCATACGAGTCGAAGTCCCAAGAGGCAGAGTTGGAAATGACAAGTCGGTCCGAGTATCCTCCCCGGACCCGACCAGAGAGTGTCGGCTCCTAGATTCCTCGATCGGCATTGAGGAAGTCAGAGTAAACGGAGCCGAAGACACGGGAGCAGACGTCGGCTCTGAAGGCTCCAAGATCAAAGTCTGACTTCAAAGGACCGGTATGGCTCGGAGGAGGAAGAGTAGTAGCTGGTAAGAGTGTCTTTGGTTCCGAAGCCGCATGGGTCAGAGCCGATAAGAATTTAGTAAAGGCCGGTGCCTGTAAAAGCTTCTGCACCACACAATCCACATCCAAATTGGAAAGGCTAATCAAAGACCAAGATGAGTGGATAGAGGGTGGTGCAGACTGTAAGAGTGGAGACATAGGCACTTTGGATACCAGTTCCAAAACTACCGGCTCCAAAAGGATAAGACAGTCGGCTCCAAGGTCTGTGGAACCGGCATCGAAGACTTTTCAGATTTCTTACTCTCAGAAGTCTTGGAAGACTTTGATGACTTACTGGATCGATCTTGGTGGCTCAAAGCTTCCTGGAATGAAAGTTTAAGTAAACCTTTGTCGATCAATTTCCTCTTTCTCTTCTGGAGAACCCTAGAAGAGAAAGATTACCATATGGAGCAGCTTTCTTGGAGATGCAATGGGCCCAAACAATAAACACAGTTTACATGGCTGTCTGTGACAGACATTTTCTGCCCACATTTTGGGCATTTTTTTAAATCCTGATTTAGGGTGTTTGTCTTGGTCAGCTATACTGTAACACACATAAAAACTATTTATCTTAACTGAAGATAGATAAATATATCAAAGTTATGACAGAAAGTCACTACCTAAAGGCACACAACAATACTATACACTATTTCAAACACTAAAATCTAAACTATAACTCTAATTATTTTAAAGCTGTGATAAAAAGGTAATTGCCTAAGAAAAAGAGGCAAAATAGTAATTTAAGAAAAAGACACACCAAGGGAAGGGAAACTATACAAAAAAGCTGTAAGAGCTTATCTAAGTATCTAAAACTAGTTATTTAAAAAGAATTATCAATATTTTGAAAAATATTACAAGAAATAAGATTTTTACTGGCCCAGGCTAGCGAGAACCTCCGCTCTATTGCAGAGGCAAATTAGATCTGAGATAACTCTAGGTGCATCATGGGATAGGGACTTAGCCTCAAGCTATCTGAAGACCCCGAGCTTTGTAGTAGGCCAACTCAGAGCAGAGGATCGGCTCCAAACCCATCTGTAAAAATGAACGGCGAGATAGAACAACTTCACATCTGTAGTCTAACAAACTCACAATGATAAACAATTCACCATTTTATACAAATACAGGCACACACTGTACCATTTTATCAAAAATATTCAATACTTTACTTGTTGTACAGTTTCTGTTTAAATTGTTTCTAGAACTGTAGTGAAACAGCTCCAAGCAAACAATTGTTTAAGACCATGTCTCAAAAATTAACTTCAGTTTAATATGAAGTAGAAGGGGAGTCCCTGCTTAAATTGCAGACCTAAGGTCAGGATTCTTAGTCATGCCAACTTATTTTACTTAATTTTATTCAGACAGAGACAGAGTCATCCTAAAATGTATGCCATATCCAGTTCATTCTACAAGATCTCTACTCCTTTGATGTGCTTCTTAAGGCTGTCCCCATAATGACAATTATTACAATTGCATGCATGCAAGACGACAATTATTTTTTTTAAGTCGTCACATTGTCAGCATAAACCTCATCATAGAAAAGTAAAAGTGAATATTCTGTGTCACTCATAAACAAACACACATTTCTGCTCTTACACTAAAACAGCTGCCTTGTAATACTGTGTGGTTGTAGGATCAAACAGCTCAGTGTCCTTTAGAAGAAATAGCTTTACTTAATAATATTAGCTGTACCTCCAAAGCCCACATTTCGGATCAAAATCCTTGTTTACGCACAGATGATGTCCTCCTTCCTCAAGCACTCTACATTCCTGCCAAACTCTTTTCTTTGCTTTCATCACATCGCAGATGAGTGTGAATATGTGTTGTATGTGGATTTATCATTGGTTCCTTTCCTAAATTAATCTAGAAAACACTGTTTAGGGTCTGTTAACTAGTCTCAATATATGCAGTTTGCCCATACAGATGGATGAAAAAACAAGAAGACACTTAAACCACAATATTGGTACTAACACTTCAATTCTCTACTATACCTACTTCTTTTTTTCATCAACATATCCATTTTAAATTCCTTAATTTATCTTTTAAGTTATCATCAGCCCACCGTTACTTAGGCTCAACCACATACATATCCACTCTATGTTATGCCTTCATTCTGGCTCCAGTTTTAAAGATGAATGGCATCATTATGCTTTATGTAAGAATAAAGTGTCACAGAGGTCTAGCAATTAAATGCATTGGCTATAGTTAGCCCATGTAGTTGGACCAACCAAAGCACCACTCAACTCCACAGTTCAAGCAGCTGCATAGCTTGTCACTATACCAGAAGACCGTGTTACTCACCACTATTGTTACAAGGAAAGTAAACTGTGAACTGGTTGCAGTGGTGCAAAAAATGTTTTCAGGTAACAAGCATGACAAGAAGAGGGAGGCTTACAATACCCGCGTCTCACGAAAATAATTAGATATTTTGGTGTTCAAAGGAAGACACTGCAGAACTGATGAATTTTCCAGATGCCACCTTCAAGCCACAAACATGAAGCCAATAAAACCCAGTTATGGATGCAAGTAACTCAACACCTACAGAAAAAAATGCAAATCACTACTACCAACTCCTTTAAAAGATAATACAGTTACTGCAGTACATTTCTAGCAATACTTTACTTTCCATTTCTAAAATACGACATCACATTGCCTTGGCACGGCTTCTCAGCATGCTGCTAAGAATGTCTGTTTGTGCCCTGTGCTCATCCAACACTGGGAGTTTTGGAGGTTCTGAGGGTGCAGCTCAAGTCATCACAGGATTGTTGCTTTGCTTTCAAGGACTGCAACCTTCTTTCTGGCTGGCTAAGAATGTTCTCAATGCTCACTGTCTTGAAATCGACTCTTACAACCAATTTATTTGATCTTGCATTTGACATATTACTGCTTTCATTTTTTTTATATCTGTTATACCTACTGTTTTATTCTATTCAAATACTGTTTATAATAATGGTTTTTGATACACGAGTACAGATACCTAAATAAATCCAAATTTAAAACTAATGGTTATTGTACTCTATATTACCCTTAGTACATCACATTTTTAAAAGCAAATTGCATTCTGCTTAAATTTCCAAACATAAAACAAACCATGACAAAACCACAGCATACATGCATTTGTTGAGGACGTATTAAAATGATTTGATTGGAGATAATACAATAAACTGTGTAAAAAGTACAGATGCGCAAGTCCTTCTTACTTAGATGTTCGAACTCCCTATTGTCTCAGTAACATTTTGGGTTATTTGTTAGGCTAACCCAATACTGGCCAGCTTTCAAAAGCTCCGACTCCACTACCATCTTTCTTCCTGTGGCAGCTGACTGGCTAAGCATATCCTGGGAGGGATTTTGCACTTCCACAAAGGAAAGGAAAGTACATGAAACCAGAATTATCTAGCAAGAGTAAATCTGCAGCCAATCACAACACCCTATAAAAACCATGTCCAACAACAACCAAAATAAAAAAAGAGGTTGAAATCTCAACAATGCACAGTCTGAGGGATGGCTGGTGAGTGCTGCAACTGACGAATGTGAACATCTACCGCTACAGATAAGTAGAACTTGCACAACTGTAATATCATCAGATATCATTCCCACTACCTCAGTAGCATTTTGGGTAGATTCCTAAAGTCTGCCCTACCAGGGAGATGGAAGGATAAGAATCCAAGCATCCCTGGAGAATGGTCCTATCAAAGCCTGCTCTGGATCTTGAAAAGAAATCCAGTTTGTATTGCTTTGTGAAGGTATGAACAGAGGACCAGGCTGCTGCCTTTGAAACACGTCTAGCATCCTCCCCTTTCCAAGATGCCATCAAAGAGGACAAGGTTCTAGTCAAGTGAGCATTAGCTTTGCCTGGAACAGATTTACCATGGTGAGAATAACAGAAAGCAATAGCAGAGGACAACCATCGCGTGATATTTTGCTTCAACTTGACTTTTCTTAATCCATGTATAGGACACAAACAGTTGTTCACCATTTCTAAAGGGCTTTGTTCTGTCAAGGTAGTACCTGAGCTGAATGTGTAAATCAAAGGTATGCAGAATTTTTTCTCCCTTGTTTTTGGATCAGGATATAAAACTGGGAAATCGGTGGCTTGATTCAAGGTAAATTCTGAAACGACTTTAGGCATCAATGATGGATTAGTTCATAACACAACCCTGTCCTTGTAAAAAATTAAATAGGTTTGGCCCACCATGACAGCTTGCAGCTCAGAGACTTGCCTTGCAGATGCCAAAACAATGTGTAAAACAGTCTTCCAAGTAATGAACCATAAATCAGCCTGAAAAGCAGGTTCAAAAGGAGGTAAGGTCAGTTTATCGAGAACAAAGTTCTGATTTCACATGTAACACTCCTTTCATAAACTGTATGATCACATAGAGAGACTAAAAAGGGGGAGCCATGGGCAGACAAGATGAGATGGCCACAAGATGGACTTTGGCAGAAGCATATGACAAACCATTTCTAAGTAGTTCACACACATATTTCAAAACCAGAGGGATCAAAACCCTTTCACAAGTTATTGGCTAGGTGCCACCTACAAAACCTCTTCTACCTGTAAGCATAAGATTTTCCAGTTGCAGCTTTCCTTGCCTCCTTAAATACTTGCTTCACATCCTCATGGAACAAGTGCCCAAATGTATCAAACAGAATCATCCATGTTGCAAGCTGCAGTTGCTCTATACTGGAGTGCACCATTTGCGTTGGATGCATTTGAGAAGTATCTTGGGAATCATTTTAAAGAGCGGAAATGCATACAAAAATATTCACACCATGGGAATGAGTGTCTGTCTTCCAAGCATAGTTGCAAGGATATCTTGAACATATTTTTTTCAGTTATTTGCTTTGAAAGAAAGTAAAAAGACCCACTTGGAGCTTTTCCCACAACTAGATCAAGTCTTGGAAGACCTCTAAAAGGAACTTCCACTTTTGAGAAACCGCTCAGGATCTGCTTGGTTCATCTGCTAATTTGCTTTGCTGTGATGGAATGCATGAGGTCTGAAGAGTCAGAGAATGTACTAGATCCAACTCCCAGGTCATCATTGCCAACCAGAGCAGGTTCATGGTCAAATGGGGCTGCAGGCAAGTAATGAATCCGGACACTCACACACATGCACTCACTGCAGACCTCTCGCAGCAGACCACCCCCACTCCGCTCCCTGCAGTAGCCCCCCCCCCCCCAGCAATTCCAGTGTCCCATTACTTGGCTATTTCTCCCCAGTTACAATAAGCACTGCTCAAACCTGTCAGTGTGCATACTATTTTCTACTTTACTTCTACAATGATTACAGATATATGCATTTAATTTAAAACTTTTATTCCAAATTTTATAACACAAGCACTGATAGACATTTGCTAAACAAAGCAATACAGTTTCACAATGAAAGACGTAAAATTAACAGTAAACTTCTCTGCTCCTGAAACTCACAACAGCTGTAATAGCATTGAAACCTATATTCAAAGAAAATGCACCTGGTCAGTTGTGAATTAACTTTACACCTTTGGGCTGTTTTCAAATCATAGGCCTTTTGCACACATTTTTTAGGGCCATGCATATATGTATGTGTTCTTTGCTTCACTTTCCTGATTGCATTCAATTACATTCCTTGTATAATACACCACACTTGTTAGTGTTTTAAATATTTTTCCAGTAAGGAGTGAAACAAAATGTATGAACCATCAATGATAAAACTGCACAGTTCAGACCATTTCAACCATAAAAGGCCACTCAAACTTCTGTCGTTACAATCCACCAATATCAGTCAATATGCACAATCTCTGCAGATGTAAAAGTCATCTGAATAATTCCATATTAAAGAGATATGCAACTATGTTACCTTAAAAAATGTAAGCTGGTAATACTGCAATAGGGAATGGATGGCAAACCGACAACAGGTTCATAGTTTATTTGTGTATTTATTTTATTTATTTATTGACATTTGTTGACTGGGAAAGTCCGCTGTGCCAGAAACCCATTTTCAGTGAAGGCCGGGGGAGAAAAGCTTCACGAGTAAAATAACATCAGATTACAGAAGATAGGTAGTTATACAATTTTAGAAAGAAAGACTTCAAACTATATAAAAAAATACAGACAACAATTATCGCATCATAGCAAACTATTTTACAAATACTATAACACCTTCTATTTAACAAAGAGGTGACGGTAAAGACATCTTGTAGACAAAAAAGAAATAATGTTAAGTACTTTGCCTAAAAACTAAGATATACACTAGTACCCACGCACTATTTTTTTTTTTGTTATTAGGCATCTCATCCAAAGGAGGACATAGTACTGCAGCACCTCCACCTCTGCCATCTTAAAGTACAACACATTATCAGTAATCCAGGTAAAAGCTGTGGAGGTAGAACCCAAAGCCGTCTGCATCAAAAACAAGTATGCTACCCGTTGTGCTACTAACACTGCATTCAAAAAGTCTACAGCACATAGGGGCGTGGCCAAGGATGAACACAGGATAGTAGCAGATTTCTTCAGCTCCACCAATTTCATTACATTGACAGGAATTAATTACTTAAAAAATTAATTTTTGAAGTAATTTTCTTTCTAAATATGTTTGTTTTATATAGTTCTTGAACTATATCTAAAAAAGAAAGGAAATCTTAATAATATTCCTGTCAGAAATTACTTTGGAAATTTTCCTGTCAGTTTATCAGTCTGAAATGAGTTCCAGTAAGACAAATTCTCAAGACTCCAGCATCAAGAAAGAACTTCAGTCTCTGATAATTATAGTCCAGCAACTTACTGCTAAGATGGATACAATGGATACTAAAATAGACACTTTCATAGAAAAAACTACAAAACAAATAGACTTGTTACATATGGACCTGCAACAACAGAAGATCCAGATGACAGGCATAGAAGAAGCTGTGAATGACATGGAAAATAGAATACAAGAAGAGGAAATCAACATTGAGTTTCTGCTGAAACAAAATACACATTTACAAACAAAGCTGGATGACCTGGAAAATAGATCTAGGCTTAATAACATTAGGATTTTTGGACTGCCAGAAAATATTGAAGGTAACAATATTACTTCTTTTTTAACAACAAGGCTCCCTAAAACTTTAGATTTACCAGAAGCATTCTCTTTTGGTATTGAAAGAGCACATAGATCTATAGCTAATACTAACTCTAACAAAACTATCCTAGATCAGTTATAGTTAGATTTCTATCATCTTTTGATAAAGAGATGGTTCTTAAATCTGCTTGGGCTAAAGCTCCTGTTAAGATTAATGAAACAACTGTGCTTTTGACAATGACTATTCTTCCATGGTATTAGCTAAAAGAAAAGTTTTTATGCCACTAATAAGGGAGCTTAAAAAAGCACAGTTTAAAACATACCTTCTGTTTCCTGCCAAGCTTAAAATCTTCCTTCCTGATGGTCCTAAAATTTTCGATGACTTAGACTCTGCTTTACTGTTTATCAAAAAATAAGATTTTGGAAAAATAGAAGAAATGGAATGGGCTAGTCCTTCGTTAAAGAGACTGGCAACTGAAACTTCGTGGAAGACTTCAGAGAAGAAGAAGAGACTAAAAACAAATGATTTGTACTATGTTTTTTTCTCTCATCATTTTATTTTATTATTAATCTTTTAAATATAGTTCCTGCATTTCAAGAAGCAACAAATATTTTGAAAAGATTTAATCAAAGTTATTCTCTGTGTGCAAAGAAATGTTTTGTTTCATAACTAGTCAAAATATCTGGAGATTTAATGGCAAGCTGTGATTTAACTTGTTTCTCTTTCTGAAGAGGAAAAATAAGGTCAGTAATATTTATTCCTTGTAAAAAGTTTATATGTTCTTCAAATGCTATTCCTAATTATACTTTCTTGATTACACTGCTTATGCTTGTTTGTAAATAATCTGTCATGCTTTAACTAATAATAATTAGAACTAAATAATAGTAAATAATATGTTTTATTTTTAACTCTATTAATATAAACAGTGAGTAATATTCTATTGTATATACTTCTTATAGCTTTCTCTTACATTTTTTTTATTTCTGCCTTACACCCTTTTACTTTCTACTCTCTTTTCTTTATTAATATATAGAAATGCTTTTGATCATATAGACACAGTAAATAATAAGATTTGCATAGGAGTTGAGTTGGGACAAAAATGTTGAGTTTTGTTACTTATTAATAATTTTGGGCTTGATTTCACTTACATAGAGTCTGTAATAACCTGTAGAATGCATTGTGAAGGTTTTGTCATGTTTAGATGCATTTACACTGCTAAATGAATGTTTGTCACTAGTTTTTAATAAGTTTCCCGCCAAAATGTTAAGAGAGACAATCTGGGATGTGGGCTGTCTCATGCACAGTGTCCATGAACTACTTCAAAAGCTTCAACTCTCAGAATTCTTACAGAGAAGCTGAAAGCAGCCAGTCTCACCTTTGACCTAGATATCACACTGACACATCACAGATACAGGAATGACACTACCTAATTATACTTTCTTGATTACACTGCTTATGCTTGTTTGTAAATAATCTGTCATGCTTTAACTAATAATAATTAGAACTAAATAATAGTAAATAATATGTTTTATTTTTAACTCTATTAATATAAACAGTAAGTAATATTCTATTGTATATACTTCTTATAGCTTTCTCTTACATTTTTTTTATTTCTGCCTTACACCCTTTTACTTTCTACTCTCTTTTCTTTTCTTTATTAATATATAGAAATACTTTTGATCATATAGACACAGTAAATAATAAGATTCGCATAGGAGTTGAGTTGGGACAAAAATGTTGAGTTTTGTTACTTATTAATAATTTTGGGCTTGATTTCACTTACATAGAGTCTGTAATAACCTGTAGAATGCATTGTGAAGGTTTTGTCATGTTTAGATGCATTTACACTGCTAAATGAATGTTTGTCACTAGTTTTTAATAAGTTTCCCGCCAAAATGTTAAGAGAGACAATCTGGGATGTGGGCTGTCTCATGCACAGTGTCCATGAGCTACTTCAAAAGCTTCAACTCTCAGAACTCTCACAGAGAAGCTGAAAGCAGCTGGTCTCACCTTTGACCGAGATATCACACTGACACATCACAGATACAGGAATAGCAGATTAATAATATGTGTTAAAAACCTATGTCCCAAACATATACATTACTATAACTCATTTAATTCATCTGATTGACAAGCATAAATAATTTTATAACTCTATACTGGAAGAAATTGTCATGTGATATATTTTAAAGCAGTAGTATAGCATGTTTGTAAAATCTGGTTACTAAAATGTGTTTGCTGTGCATTATTTTGTATAAAGCAGACAGATTTATTGAAGGGACAGCAATGTAAGATGGTGCTCAGTAAAGATACAACTCAGTGAGATCAGATATATATATATATGTGTGTGTGTGTGTGTATGTGTGTGTGTGTATGTGTGTGTGTGTATGTGTGTGTGTGTGTGTGTGTGTGTATGTGTGTGTGTGTGTGTGTGTATGTGTGTGCATGCATGTGTATATATATATATATATATATATATATATATATATATATATATATGTATATGTGTGTGTATGTGTGTATGTATGTATATATCTATATATATATATATATGTGTGTGTGTGTGTGTATGTGTGTGTATATAGATATGTATATAAATGTTTCTGAGAATCTGCTTAACTATGAAGTATGACTTATAACAATTTCTATGAATACAATATTTTATTCTATTGGCAATAATGAGTTTGAGTAAATGCTCATATACAAGCAATTCACGGTTTTTTTTTGGAAGCTGTTAACTGTATTTACATGACAGAAAATAGATGCATCCTAATATATGTAATGTCTGAATCATATTAGCCAAAGTTTTTGATTTAAATGAATGTTAGAACTTATTTTCGCTCCTCTTGAGTTCTAACATCAAGATTATTTGAATGCTATTTGAATACAAGTGTTTTATATTACATGGATGTATATAGTAGTATGAACAGTTTTTAAAAAAAAAAAAAAAAAAAAAAAAAAAAAAAGGTTTATTTTAGTTTATATGATGCTGTTTTACCAAATGTGTAGTCTTGTCTTGCTAGATAATTGAATTGAAAACTGTTAACTTCAGTTAAATATAACTAGTATTAAATTGATAAGGTGGTAGCTGACGTACTGCTGCTTAGGGTAGGGGTTAACTTGAGTGGTAAATACTACTCTAAGTTGGAGTTTATAACTCCAGGCTGGATGCAAGGTTTAATCCTTACATTATTTTCACTTGTTCATTGTTATTTGTATATAGTTTTGACATCCACAATATATTTTGTACATTCATTGTCACTACAAACAAAATTGAATCCTATCGAAATCCCTTAAGAGATTCAATAAATACAGCTATATTTAAAGGTACACCTAAAGGAGGAGATGTAACATTACTTATCTTGTTATTTGTTATTTTGATCATAAGATTCTTAAGTTTTAAAAATGCCAAATGACATCTTTAAAAGGAATTTCTTTAAACATTAATGGATTGAATAATCCATGTAAAAGGGCAAGCCTAATAAGATACATTAATTTACATAAGGCCAACTTAGTCTTCCTACAAGAAACCCATCTCTTGAAAAAGATATTGATAAACTAGCCACAAACAAATATACAGTATTGGTTAGTTCAGAGCACACTCAGAAAAAAAGAGTGGCTATTTTATGGAATAAAAGTATGCCCATTCCTAAAACCATTAAGTCTTATCAGGATGACAAAGGAATGTTTTGTATGGTTACAATACAAATTAATGGGAAGACTTGCACTTTAATTAATGTATATTGGATACCTGGAATTGGTATTAATACAGTGAAACATCATCTTGCTAAGATCATATCATTCTCTATAAGAGATATTATTTTAGCTGGTGACTTTAATTGTATATTACATGAAAGTGATACTACCACTATAGGAAAGAGAAGAATTACATCTAATGCAAAACATTTAAAGGATTTTGCTAATTCTTATCATTTGAATGATATTAATAATCAGATAGATTCAAAATCATTACCATACACATTTTTTTCTAACAGATACAAAACTTATTCAAAAATAGATAGGGTCTTTATTTCTAACCAGATGGTAACAGATTTAATTAATTCCAAAATCATTTCATGTCCTATATCTGATCATAATTCAATTGTTTTTGAATTCATGATAAAAAATACTCATAATGTTCAGATCAAAAGGATACCAGCATACTTAACTCAGCTAAAAGACTATAAAGAATATATACTTTCAGAAGTAAAACATTTTTTAGACATAAATAACACTCCTGAAGTCTCCATTGTTTATGTTTGGGATGCCTTAAAATCATATCTATATGGACAAAGTATCAGATGGTATAATAATAAAAGGAAATCTTGGGATAAGGAATTGTTAGATATTCAAAGTAAATTAGACTCTTATAAACATAATAATAAAGAAAATATTATGGACAAGAAAGTTATTGAAGAAATAAACTAAATGAGAAATACAAAGAAATTTTAACTCATAAAGTTAAAATAACTTTAGAGAAATACAAGTTTTTGTCTTATTCAATAAGCCCCAAATACTTACATAGACTTAAAAATAAAACAAAAGGTTGAATAAACAAAACCATATCAAAGAAATCTTTTCTCTAAGGAAAAGAAGAATGTTTCTAGTATACCAGAAATACTAGATGAATTTAGAAATCACTTTCACAAAATTAACCATAATAATATTAACATGGAACCTAAAGATAAAATAAAGGAGTTTATAACCACAAATATGAATAAAAGCTTAATAAACAACAGATTAAACTATTGGACAAGAGTATTTCATATACAGAAGTTATTACACAAATAAATAAGCTTAAATCAAACAAAGCACCGGGTAATGATGGTATTATACCAGAGATATATAAAATCCTTTCTAAAAATACATATTCATTAATACATAAGGTTTTTATTTTGGCCCAAACTGAGTTAATAACCCCCATCTTGGCAATATACATTTATTTCCAATTTTAAAACCTAATAAAGATCCAACTAGATGTTCTTCATATCGGCCCATCTCATTACTTAATGTTGATTATAAAATGTTTATGAATATCTTTGCTGATAGATTGAAGACAATCATTCCCGGCATTATAGATATAGATCAGACAGGCTTCTTTGTAAATAGAAATACTTTTGATAATATAAGAAGAACTTTAACATTAATAGATTTTGCAAATAGGAAAAAGAAAGATTTAACACTTATTAGTCTTGATATAAGTTCAGCATTTGATTCAGTAAGTTGGGACTATCTGTTTACCTTAATGAAGTGCACAAACTTCTCGGATGCATTTGTAAATCTAATTGAACATTTATACAAAGGAACGTTGGCTTATATTAAGGTAGGAACATATGTTTCACAAAAATACCCATTCTTAAAGGTACAAAACAAGGATGTCCACTTTCTCCACTATTATTCACTTTAGTAATGGAGCCTTGGGCTAATTTGATCAGAAACAGTACTGACATAGAGGGTTTTGAAATAGATGAAAATACAACATCCAAAATTCAACTTTTGCAGATGATGTTCTAATTACATCAGCAGGATCTAATTCTTCTATACAGTCTCTATTTGATAACATGATGAATTTTAAAAGTATTTCTGGTTTAATATTCAATGAAGAAAAACTAAAATACTACCTATATATACACGAAAAAATATTCTCATTAGTGATTTTACTAAATATGTACCCAATTCAGGTCAGATAACTTATTTAGGTATAATACTATCTAAAGATATTAAATCTATTATATATAATAATTATAATACCTGTTTTCTTAATATACAAAATCTTTTTAATACCTGGAATAATATGTTTTTACTATGGAGGAGAGACTTACAATTATTAAAATGATAATATTCCCCAAGATTTTATACTTAATACAATCAATAATACTTCCACCTACAAAAATAATTATCAAGAAACTGAACACAATAATGTTAAATTTCTTATGGGCACCTAATAGACCTAGGATTGTATTAAAGAAACATACTAATAGCTGGTCTCAAGGGGGTATTTCTTTTCCAGACTTTAATTTATATACTATCTCTTCTATTGTAAAAGTTATTACTTTATTAATAGATCAGTCATATGTCACAAAATGGAAAGATTATTGGGAGCTAATTAGTATACACCATGAAAATCTCCTTAACACATAAAAATATGATTGTAAATAACTCCATGTTATGGTTACTAAAGGAATTTTGTACTTCACCTATTACACCTAAACATATGGTTTGTTACCCATTAAATATTATTATTAGTTATCGTAACTTTATATTCATGCACCCTAAGTATAGGGAATGGAATTTTATTGTATTTCCTATAATGTATACTCAGGGTATGCTTTTGTCATCTACCTCTGAAGGAACTCATTTAGCTATAGATAATGATCTAAAGTACTGGTATCAGTTGATATCTGATAATAAAGTTAAAAATCTAGATTTCTTAAAACAAGAATTTGATCTAAGAGAAACTTGCTGGTTAGAGGTTCAGACCTTTAGACAACATCTCATTAATAAAATAGATTTAATGTCTATAACTGTTAAAGAATCTATTCCAACACTGATTGATTACTTGATATTAAATTTACAACATAAAGTTTCTGATAAAGGTAAACTTTCATACATACATAAAGTTATCAGACAAGAAACTTTTACAGTGTAGATTCATACTGGAATTATTTCACTTCTATTAATGGGGACCCACCAAATCAACAAGATAAACAATATATATTGGAATCTGCTTATAGAACTACGTCTTCCATTGTCTGGAGACTTTATACATGGAAATTTTTACATAGATCTTTTTATACACCTTTGATGATGAATAAAATAAATAATAAAGATAATCTATGTAAGAGATGTAATGTAGAAATTAATGCTGACTGGGCTCATATGTTTCATGACTGTATAAAATTGAAAGAATACTGGAAGTCAATTAATGAATTTTTGCAGGCTCTTTTTACAGATAATTTCATTATTTCTAAATCTCTTATATTATTCAACACACCTGTACCTCAAAGTGTTAAAAAGGTTAAGCTTCCCTTGTTATGGTCTATTCTAGCAGTGGCTAGGAAAATAATAACTAGAAATTGGATTTCAGATACACCTCCTTCGTTTAATGAATTTAAAAATGTTATGAATATAGTGTGCCATATGGAAATAAACACAATTAGGACTAGAACAAATAGAAAAACATCTTATTTTATTGTATGGGATAATTTACAAAATTTGTTAAAAAAATTTTAATTTCAATAGCATGGTATTTTAGTTTAATTAATTGATCTGATTGTAGTGCATGTCTTTGTAAATACTTTAGTTGTTTTGTTGAATATTATAATAATACCTATTTTTAATTACTTGTATAAAATTGTTATGATATTTCTCTTATATGTTAAAACAATAAACCTGTTTTGAAAAAAAAAAAGTCTACAGCACATCGATGACCATTTGTCAAACTGAACACTGACTGAGCATGAGCAGCAGTAAACTTCTCTTCCTCTAGAAGCTCAATATTCCTTGAAAATGCACTGATGTAGTTGGTGTCATACCTTTTAACTGTCCATACTTCCACAGAATGTCCATATTTTTGCCTCATATTTTTCGTCTGCTCCTCTTAAAATTTGTGTTTTTCTGACAAACTGATGTCACTAAATAATGACATACATTTGAGTTTCAGAGGCTTTTGTCTCCCGTAACCAAGGTACAGGGCTTGAGCTTGGGTAAATTAACTAACCTACCATCCCTAACTAGGGCATCATCTCTCACACACACACACACACACACACACACACACACACACACACACACACACACACACACACACACACACACACACACACACACACCTTTTGTTCATAACAGGAAAAAGTACCTTATCAATACATTCATTGTTATACTTCATGGGCAGAAGCAGCAGCAATGTTATGTATTTAAATTCCACATGTAGACAGGAATGAAAACAAGCAGGCAACAGCAGGTGTGTATGTGCTGATGCAAATACAAAGGGATTTAAGATGGCATTCTTAAAAAAGAACACCCTTAAATAAGATGTACATTTTTTTTAATTAAAACATAAATATTTTGGCAGCCCCCAACCAGCAGGTGAGGCCCCCTTCCAGCCAGTTAGATCACCTAGTTCTGGATCCAGTTTTGCTGCCAACCAACAAAGAGGGTATGATCTTTTATCCCCTTGCTTGTTCAAGTACCACATCACAGTTTTGTTGTCTGTAACCAGTAAGAGGAGGACCCCCGACTTCATAAGTAGTGAAAAACTTTAAGGCATGACTCACTGCCAACATCTCTTTTATGTTTATGTGCTTTGACATGTCCTGAAGACCCCACAAGCCTTATACATGAACTCCTATATACACTGCTCCCCACACAAAATCTGAAGATTAGACTGGGTGTGAAGAGAGAAACCAGTTCTGGATTCTAAGACAGATGATCCCTACTGACATTCCTGTTTTATAAATCACAGTACCGGTACATGGAAATTCAAGGGAAGAATGTGCTGGGTCCAACAATTCAAGTACAACTGAATTTTCTCATGTATGGTCTGGATAGTGGTATCATGAGGATGTCTCTTGCTGAGGCAATGTGGAAGACAGAGACAGAGGAAATAAAAAAAAATGAACTGAGTGGAGGATTATCCTTTTTACTGTCCATCAAACACCCCATGAAAATAATCCATTCAGAGGGTATAAAAGCAACCTTATCTAAGGACTCCAATCACCTGGACAGAGAATCTGCAAAAACTAGTCTTCTTCTTTTTCTTTCAGCTGTTCCCATTAGGGGTCACCACAGTGGATCATCTGTTTCCATTTCTTCCTGTTCTCTGCATCTTGCTCTGTCACACCAACCACCTACATGTGCTCTCTCACCACATTCATAAACCTTATCTTAGGCCTTCCTCTTTTCCTCTCACCTGGCAGCTTCATCCTTAGCATCCTTTTCCCAATATACCCAGCATCCCTTCTCAGCACATGTCCAAACCAACGCAATCTCGCCTCTCTGGCTTTGTCTCCAAACCGCCCAACCTGGGCTGACCCTCTAATATACACACCCAGTGCAAATCTTAACATCTTTAACTCTGCCACATCCAGGTCTGACTCCTGCCTTTTTGTCAATGCCGCCGTCTGCAATCCATATAACATAGCTGGTCTCACTACCCTCCTGTAGATCTTCCCTTTCACTCTTACTGGTACTCATCTGTCACAAATCACTCCTGACACTCTTCTCCACCGACTCCAATCTGTCACAAATCACTCCTGACACTCTTCTCCACCCACTCCACCCTGCCTGTACTCTCTTCTTCACCTCTCTTCCACACCCGCCATTACTCTGAACTGTTGATCCCAAGTATTTAAACTCATCCACCTTTGCCAGCTCTACTCCCTGCATCATCACCATTCCTTTATCCTCCCTCTCATTCACACACATATATTCTCTCTTAGTCCTGCTGACCTTCATTCCTCTCATCTCTAGAGTGGATCTCCAGCTCTCCAGGGTCTCGTCATCCTGTTCCCTACTCTCACTACATATCACAATGGCATCTGCAAACATCATACAAAAATCAGTAAGTCATCTAAATAAGGAAAAATGTGGATGCCTAGGGTTATGCTACAGGCAACCACTGGGGTCAGACACTGTAAATACACGAGGTGCAGTGGACAGCTCAAAGGGTAATACAGAAAACAATTTA
This sequence comes from Protopterus annectens, assembly GCF_019279795.1. Taxonomy (NCBI): domain Eukaryota; kingdom Metazoa; phylum Chordata; order Ceratodontiformes; family Protopteridae; genus Protopterus; species Protopterus annectens. Next base: position 119,652,191 of record NC_056728.1, on the reverse strand, counting down.
ATGGGAGAAATAGGAATATAAGCACCTTTGAAATCTAGAATCACCACGAAATAGAGGTCTGGATACAATGCTAGGACCAACTATAAGGTGAGCATTTTGAATTTTGGAACTTTTACAAAAATATTTAGAAAGGATAAATTTTGGATGGACCTCCAAGAGTGCTCCTTTTTAGCATCAAAAAGATTCTGGAGTAAAGTCTTTTGTCTCTGTATATCACAGGTACTGGTTCTGTGACCCGTGCTTCTACCACATGATGTAGCATTGGAGGAAACAGCTCTATCTGATCTAGAGGGTGTGGAGGAATTCCCTTAAAAGGAGGAAGGATTTTATATCAACTGCCAAATGCATCCTCTCTGAATTATTCTCAGAACTCATTTGTCTGAGACTACTTGTGGCCAGGCTGCAGGGTTGAAAGACAGCCTGGGGGAAGGAGGAAGAGAAGGAAGGATGGGGGTGTAGCGATGCTTTATGACTTGGGGTAGTCATTCCTTTGCAGGGGGTTATTCTTTTTTGGAAAGGAACCCTCGTGTTTGGTTTCAAATTATCATCCTCCTGCCATTTCCTTTTGAATGCCTGGTTTTTGTTTGGCAGGGATTTTTATGTCTTCTGCTCCTTGGAGGAAGACACCTTGTTTGGAGAAAACTTGGGAACATGAAACATCCTAGAATCTGTGTAACAGAGGGCCCAAACTACAATTCAGAACTTAAAAGGTGCATTCAGAAGAAGTGGCATTTCTTGAGTGTGTATCTGCACATTCAATTACACCAGTCAAACCATGTTTTGAAACCCAAGTCAAATTAAAACAATTTTTTCATACATAGGTTCATACTAGGCTATCTGCCCTAGGGCATTTATAAGCCTAGCCAGAGTGTGTTTGGCTTTCGCCACCCATTTTAAATTAATTTTGCTATGCCCTTTTTTGAGGTTAGTATACTGTGCCTCTGTCTAACAGTGACACAGAAGTGATACCCAGGGTAAACCTACGATCTCCCATCCACTCATCAAGATTCCTCTTGAAGAGAGTCAATGAGGGACTCTGCCTAACCTGGACTGGGATTTTATTCCAGAGTGAAGGGAGCCTCTGGGTTATGAATCTGTCCCTCCAGCATGTCCTATTTATTTCAGTGCTGAGGTTCAAGTCTCTCGAGCGCGTAGCTCGATGGGATTTGGATTTTCTGAGGTGCAGTATGTCCATTAATTCCGGGTTGGACATGGCTTTATACGTCAGGCACAGATCGCCTCTGAGCAGGCGGTATGCCACTGAGTAGAGCTGGAGTTTCTTTAACCAGGCAGCATATCGCATCTGTTTGAGCCCTTTGATCCTCTTGGTGAGGTACTTTTGGGGTCTTTCCAGTTGCTGCAGGTGTCTGGTAAGGTACATCCCGAAAGGGGCATTGTACTCAATTATGGGCTTGATGACGGATGAGTAAAGAGGCGCAATGACCTCCCCTGATCTAGATGTGAATCCCTTCATGATTAGGTGGGCTATATAAAATGTTTTTCTAACCACTGTGACCACGTGGTTGTCAAATGAGAGATTGTTGTCAACTTGGGTCCCCAGGTCCCTAATTACTTCTTCTGTACTTAATGGATTACCACCTATGTGGTAATTTGTGGGCACTTTGCTTTTGCCAAAGGGGATGACTATACACTTTTTGGCGTTTAGCTTGAGGCCATGGCTCTTGCACCAGTTGTCTGTTTCTATGAGGCCCTTTTGGAGGATGCTTGTGTCGGCTGGAGAGTCGATTATGGCACCCAGTTTGCAGTCATCTGCGGACTTGGTCAGCCACAGTCCTTCCGTGCTGGCCTGTACCTCTGAGAAATATATACCGAACACGAGAGGTCCCAGGACTGAGCCTTGTGGGATGCCATTTGTAACTGGTTTGGAGTCTGACATGGATGGCTCCAGCAATTCTAACCATGTGGGTTCTGTCCTTGAGCCAGTTTGCAACCCATCTAGTGACACAGGGGTTTATATTTAAGCTGGTGAGCTTATCTATAATGCCCGAGTGGGGTATTGTATTGAAGGCTTTTGCGAGGTCCAGGTAGGCTGTGTGGACCACCTTCCCCTCGTCAATGACCTTGGTGACGGTTTCAAAGAAATCAACAAGGTTTAAGAGGCAGGATCTGCCCTTAACACAGCCGAACTGGGTAGGATCCAGTGTCTGTAGGTCCCCAATATCTTTATTTATGAGGTCCATGATGATCCTTTCCATAGCTTTGCAGACCAAGCTAGTCAGGCTTATGGGGCGATAGTTTCCAGGATCCTTTGAGGCACCACCTTTGTGGAGAGGGACCACTGTTGCTGTATGCCACTCTTTGGGTACATAGCCTGTAGTAAGGCTGAGATTGAACAGTAGTTTTATGGTTGGGTTTAGCTCTTCTTGGAGTTCATGTAGGATGCAGCCTGGGATACCGTCTGGTCCCATTGATGCTGTGTTTTTTGCTTTTGAGATGGCGGCTCTTACCTGAGCATCTGAGATGTCAGGGGGCAGAACTCTGCTGGGATAGATATTTGCCCTTTTAGTGGGGAGGGGGGGAAAGAAGTTTGCGCTGAACCTGTCAGCTAGGATGTTGGCAATGTCTGCGGGTTCGGTGTATTTTTTGTCATTTTGGACTAATTCTGAGCATATCTGGGAATTCCCACCCAGGTTCCTAACATAACTAAAGAAAGCCTTGTGATTATCCTTAGTGTCCTGTGCAATTTTTCTCTCGAAGCTGGCCTTAGACGATTTTATGAGTGCCCGTAGTTTTTTGCTAATACTGATCAGAGATGCCTTCCCTTTTTGGGATTTTGCTCCATCATGTAGTAGCTTCCTCCTTTTATTGTATAGTTTGTTTATGGCTGGGGTTCACCAGACAGGACATCTGCCTTTGGAGGATTGGGTCTTGGTTTTATATGGGATTGCATGATCCATGCATTCCTGAAGGTGTTCACAGAATGCGTTTAATAAAGGATTCTGCGGTCTGGGCTGTATTTTCCACAGGCCCGGGGGCTTTGAAGGATTCCACCTCGGTTTTGAGGAGTGTGAAATTTGCTTTAGAGAAGTTTTTCACTGTGGTTTTCTGGGCAGGGGGTGTTGCCGGGATGTGAATATCCATTGAGATTAGTTTATGGTCTGATCTTACCAGTGAGGGATACACTTCTGGTCTGGAGCATAGAGTCCCCATGTTGGTGATGATCAGGTCCAGTAAGTTTTGCCCTCTTGTGGGAGTGGTAACAAGTTGCTCCATAGCATTTGAGTTTATAAATTCTAGGAACCTTTGGGCTAGGGTGTTGGAGCTAGAGTAATGTTCCCAGTCTATGTTTGGGTAGTTGAAGTCGCCCAATATAATGGTGTTTGGAGAGACCTTCATATTTTCCAGTGTTCTCAGGAAGGCCGAGTGGGGTTCCTGGGTTTGGGAGGGTGGTCTGTAGCAGGCTATAAACTGGAAGGCAGTTTTACCCACTGTTAGTTGCACATGGATAGTCTCTGATGCTTCGTGCTGTGCCACCAACCTGGAGGTGTGGGTATCTTTGACGAATATTGATACTCCCCCTCCTTTTGTGCTTCGGTCCAAGTTTTGGGGCTGAAAAGCATGGTATGAGGTATAACCTGGTAGTGCTGGGGTGCTCTCTGGAGCCTTGAACCAGGTTTCTGTTACTGCACAGATATCGATGTTCTCCATGCTAAGGAGAGTTTCGAAAAGTGCATCTTGAGGTTTAGACTTCTGGCGTTGAGTAGCATTACTCTTAGTTTCTTATCCCTTGTGATACCTATGGAGGTGGGTTTGTCTTTTGAGCCTTGCCTAAAAAAGGCACTATGGGGGTAGCAAGAGCCTTTGCCAATATCCGAAACCCAGGGGTGACAGGTGCAAGCCATCCCTAGCGAAGCATCGTAGCTTGTCGAGCATGTCATCCCAGGCTGACAGGCATTGGATCCCCTTTGAATGACACCAATACTTAAGCCAATTGGTGAAATTGATCATCTTGTCTTCATATTGTGGCATCATTCTTGGTGAGGGTAAGATGCTACTCAAGGTCAGGGTCATACCGGCCTGGGCTACATGCTCAGAGAGCTCCTCTATGTCTCTTTTCATGTAGTCCAGGGAGGTACGTCTCAGGTCATTCACACCAGCATGGACAATGACTGAGTCATATTTGTACAAAACTTTTGCTCTGCAGGTAAGGATGCAGCAAAATCATACAAACTGTACGCACACATATAACCTTTCGAACTTAACATTCTAAAGGCTAAATCACTAGAAAGATGCATCCTTTTCCCTGAAATCTAACTATTTTCCCTCTTTACCAAGGTGGCATTGGATTAGCTATAGCAAAGGACTTTAGCAGGCAACTGTGAGACCATAGCTAGGTTAGCAGCCACACAAGGGACTGCTGGAATAGCTTCTGGTGAACTGCGGGCAGCTTTATAAACATCTTCCAATGATGAATGATGGGGGATAGCCACAGACCTGAGTCTCTTGTGCTCTACAATGTCATATACCCATTGCCTAGCTCAGGGGTAGTTTCCAACTTCTCCCAAGCAAAAACACTACTGAAGCTAGCAATCATCTGAGGAAAAGTGATGACTTGTTTGAAATTAAGCTTAGGAGCCAAGGAAACCACATCAGCCTTATAAACAGCTATAATTTGACCAGCTGTATGATGAAGCTGTTTCTTTTTCTTGTGAACTTCACTTCTAGATAAAATATTTTTTGGCAAAGTATTATGTCTGGCAAGGGGTCTCCTACCCTGGACTACTACTGCACCTAGAGGGTTTAGTGCTCTCATACCTGTGCCAGGTACTGTAACAACCTAGGAGGAAGTGGCTAAATCCAGTTTCATACTGGCTTGCAAAGCTACACTAGAGGGAGATGGGGCAAAAGCTAACTGATCTGTGGGATAAGCAGTGGCCCTGGCAAAATCCTTAACTGTAGGCTCACGTATATTATGTGCAACCTAACTTGATGGGGGTAGGGAGAGGGTACCAGAGTCATGATCCAGCAAGTCAAGGGAGAAAGCACCAGCCAGAATAATAAACTGACAGCACTGGATAATGCATCTAGTAACAAGTATGTCCCACACAAGTAAACTCTTGCAAACTGTTCTATTATCACAAAAACAGTTTAAAACATGTTCAGAATTATTTTACAGCTGACAGAAGTTAAGGAATGTCCACAACACCAAAGCAACCATTGTGCCAAACATAACTCTCAACCTCTAAGCTCAGGAAATCTGGACAAAGCACAAACTAATGGGGAACAAAGGCCCAAAAACAGGGACAAATTTTAAATATTACTCTTATAAACTTACAAAGTTGTTAGAATAAAATGATTTGTGTTAATATTTAGTTTCTGAAAGATATGAAGTCTGAAACTCAAATGTGATTATTTAGTGACTTCAATCCACCATGATTTGCCACAAGACCACACATTTTATGAGGAACAGACCAAAAATGTGATGCACAAATCTGATTCTGCGAAAATCTGGACAGTTGAGAGATATGGTGCCAAACCAGTGTTAAAAATTAGCGACACACACTTTAACCATGTTAAACTGCCATAAAATAACATCTAATAGCATTTTAAACCACATTTTCTTGTCAGTGTGTGTAAAATCTCCACAGTTCATAACTTCATTTGCAGTAAAACCAAGACTGGCTATTAAAAGCACACAGAGCAGAATCATACGTACAGTAAATAATAAAGAAATGTTGAAAGAAAGAAAAACAGGTTCTGCAATATTTTCCTGTCAAAAGACGAAAATAAGGCAAAGTAACAACAGTGAAGACAGGCGTGATTAATTAGCAGGTCTGACTGCACAAGTCAGCCCCTAGTGTCTAAAAGCATACATATGCATGTACTGAGAGAAATACAGGTTTCCTCAGAAAGACAAAAACCAAATTAATACAGCTACAAGCTGAAATTTCCACAAGAGTTATTGCAATACGCTGACAGAAATAAAATAGTTTTAACACAAGAACAGAAAGAGAATAATAAACATAATAATGAAATGAAAGGAAGAGGGTCCCCAAATGGGGCATATCTAAGCAATAAGCCAGAAAAATCAACTCTTCACCAGGTCCAGTGCCAAGAGGACTTTCCTCATTGGATGGTAAAAAAAGAACAAACTCTCACTTCTTGTGTCAGCTGAAGGCTTCCCTCTTATGATATGCTCAGCCAATCAATTATCACAGGAAGGGAGTCTGAGCTTTTTAAAACTGACCAGTCCTGGGGTCACATTGGCAGATAACCCAAAATGTTATGGCAGTGGTAGTGATGAACATCAGGTAAATAAAAGCCACAGTAACAAACTCATAGTCAACTGTATGCCTAGAGAGGAAAACTATCACTGCAGTCTTCTGTATAACCACACCTCTTTTACTAATAATGCCTATGCATCTGTCTTTTGTATAATTAAAGTTTGACTTTCATTGATCTAAAACCTGCATGGCTAAGTCACCCATTCTTACAAAAGGCCAAATGTATGGAACATATTCAGACATATCAAATGTACAATCAATGTCTTGAAAAAGCAAAGCAGTCTGAAATATTATCTGCTAAGGTATATAAAAACTCATGTCAAGAAACAGATCTCCAATAAAGTAAAGGCCAAACACCACAAAAGGAAATCAATGAACTAATAAAAAAAAAATTCAGGTTATAACCCTTATAATGAGTTTATTTAAATTAGCTGCAAAGTATTAAGTTTCAAAAAAAAAAAAAAGAAAGCAACACTTCAAAGTAAACTTAAAATCATACAAAGTTATTATATACACAATCACTGAACAGAAAATTAATAATCAGCCCAGCAGAGCTTTCATCTCAAATGTCCTCTCTTCAGTGCCAGCACTGTGACAGAGGGATAAAGCCACTACTACAGCCCATGCACCCAGGGTTCCAATAGTTGCTCACGCATCTGAAATGCTGACAGGGAGGGAGAGGTGTGCCCATCATAGTGGGGAGGGTGGTCACCAAGGTGCTACTTGAATAAGATCTGTGGTACAGGCCAGGGATGCAGAGGGAAGTATGACTCAGAGGGAAGTAGCTTCTCGGATGTACCAAGCAACAGCAGAGGAGGGGAGAAAGGAGAGGAGGGAAATAGGGTTGCCACCTTTTCAAATGGCCAAAGTGGGACATTTTTGGTACATACATCAGATTTTACAGGCCGACACATACCCACGGTCAGTACAAAGGTTAGAACTTAACTTTTTCGCCTAAATAAAAGCTTATTCTTGTAGCATTTTAGTTGCTTATTCTGTTTCACCATTTAGGTATTTTAGATACAGAATAATTGTTTTATGCAACTATTACATAAAATATAGGAAATAATTTTGTCCTAAAATCTCAGGACATTTGCCATTTTTTAAATTTTTTGTCAGGACACAACTTACCAAAAAGGGACTGTCCCTCACAAAGTGGGACAGGTGGTAACCCTAGAGGGAAAGGGAGTGAGGGTAGGTCATAACAACCTCCATAACAACAGAATAATGCAGTGACCTAGAATGCCCCATAGTATAGCCATCCCCAAGCCTAATGGAGAAAGTCTACAGGTGTTTTGGCAGGACAGATCGAGCAGACAAAGGATGGGGGGCACCGGGATGTGCTGATGGTCAAGACTATGTGGCCGGGGGGGGGGAGCTTCTCTTTTAAAATGGTTTCAAAAACAACACCCATATGTTCCATTATATATACATTTGAAATATAAACAGCTGAAGGAGAGAATATACAATATAAAACTGTATAATACAGTAAGACCTCACCTATTATAACTAATATCAAAGACCCTCACCCTTTAAAGAGCCTACTTATCGGTTAAAGTCTAACTATTAAGCCTAATGGTAAAAAATTGTGCAGTGGACAATCTGTCTGGAAAGTGTTTGTTTACCAGCTGTGAACCTTTCCTTTCCTGGAATGAAACAGAAAACAATCTGTTAACATTTTCCTAAACTAATGTGCCTGCTCCAGCTAAAATTTGAGCACAGTGACCAACCAACCAGTGTGAGAAGGTCTCTCTCTCTCTGCCCTGGTTTCTGCTCCAGCAGAGTCAATAATAAGATGAAAGGACTGGTTTAAGGGAAAAAGAAACCATTTACAGAAGAAGGTAGGTTTAAATAGTAGCGAGACAAGTGCAGTAATCAAAGTTCAGATGCCATAACAGGAAAAGATTCCTCAAAGGAAGGAAGTGCAGGACTTCTTTAAGGAAATGTTTAACCAGCTGGCAGTGTACCAGAGTCCTGTCTCCCACAATCCTGAAGGGTAAAAAGAACCGACCCATGCACCATGACTGTTCAATAACGTAAAACCCAGATCATGGACGACACAGATTTAACTTATCTATTCAGTAAGCTTGTTAACTGTGGTAGTGGAACAATCCCAAATGTCTTACAAAAATACATTGCAGATAAATATAATAGTAATAAATGGACACTGAGGTATAACATATGTACAAAATATCCATGTTCAAGTTAATTGCACAAATTCTTAGAATATATGCACTATCAAAGTACTTACTAAATACCGTTCACTTGTCAATGATAGAAGATTCTGAAGTACGGTACAAGTCTATTTGAGTTAACTATCACTAGTACTGATATTTTATCAAGCAGTACTTGCAGGTTAGTATACAAGTAAAATTGCAATTCGTTTATGTATGCTACTTTACTATAAACATCAAAAGGTTTGCATTTGTAAACAGTATGTACATCAGTTCTCTTAGCTAAGATTTAGACTCTAGGGAACATGTCTCTTTCATTTAGATACTAGAGTTGTTTTAGTCTGAATTTCCTGTCTAATGTGTAGTTTCCGATGTTTGTGGAATGTGTCACAGTTAAAGGAAAGAAGGGATGAGTTTGAAAAGAGAATGAAAAAGAACGGGGGAAGGAAAGGAAGATGATGAAATGGAGCTGTTGAATACTGGCACAAGACAATTCAGGCACTGAAGCACATACAGAAAAGTACATGTTGCAGGAGATGACAGCATGAGAATCCTGCAAAGATGGTATCTGAACCTCCTCCCCCAAGAGATTACAGATCCCTATGTCTGACCAGCCTCACATGCAAAGCCATGGAAAGACTTACCATGGAACTAATCAATCTGACATAGGGAGCCTCCAAACACTGGACCCATCCTCAGTTTGGATTTGTCAAGGGCAAGTCTTGCTTATTCAAGCTAGTGGATTTTTAGGTCACCAAAGCAATGGATGAAGGCATAACAGTACACTGTATACATTGACCTGGGCAAAGCTTTTGACACAATTACCCACTCTAGCACAGAAGAAAAGCTAAATAAATGGGGAATAAACCCTTATGTAACCCACTGGATTGCCAATTGGATAACAGATAGGGCACAGGAAATCAAAATAGAGGATGTTACTTCCCAAAGAGACCAATCACCAGTGAAATCCCCCCAGGGTTCATTGCTGAGACCACTCCTGTTTAGCATCTAAAAGCAAAATACCAATAGGCTCTGGCTAAACATGTTTGCAGATAAATGCAAGCAAGGAGCAGTCACTGAATCCCCAAATAACTTTGCTATCCTACAGAAAAGTGTGCCTCAAATAAATAAATGGCGTCAAAATCATGGACTGAAACTAAATGCCAAAAAATGCATTTATTCCAGAGAAAGTACAGTTGTGTAAATTCTTACCGTAAGAGTAGATGCCCTTCTCTTCACTGCTGCATTATTTTTCACTAAAAGGAGATTACTTCTCTTCACTGCTGCATTATTCTTCACTAAAGGAGAGTAGAAAAGCTCAAGAGGAAACTTGGGAGTTGGAAGTCACGCCAGAGCCCTCAAGAAATCCATGCAGGATAGCTCTGGCAAAGCCAGGTCTTGCTCTGGAAACGACATCCAATTTGTAATGCTTAGTAAACATATGGAGAGACGTCCAATTAGCAGCCTCAAGGATGGAATTGGTACCAGTCCTTTGAAAAAAGCACCAGAGGAAGTAGCCCTAGTAGAATCAGCCTTTACTGAGGCAGAAAGACATCCCATGAAAGGAGTAACAAAAGGAAATGGCCTTAGAGAGCCATGAAGAAATGGTTTCCTTACAAACAGCCAAACCTAGAGATCTAGGATGAAAAGAACTAAAAAGCTGCTCAGATTTGCCAATGGCTTTAGTCTTATCTAAATAATATCAGAGCTGCTTATGCAAATCCAAGGTGTGAAGAACCTTCTCACTAACAGACTGGAGAGAAGGAAAAAAGTATGCAAATTAATAGATTAAGAAACAATTCATTAATAACCCTGGGCATAAAAGAAGGATTAGTATGAAAAAAACACCCTGTTCCTATGGAATATTAAAAAAAATGCCATAAGGGCCTGAAGCCCAGAAACTCTCTTAGCTGAAGCAAGGGCCAAAGGAAGAACAGTCTTCCATGTACAATGCTGCAAGGAAGCTGAAGCCACAGGCTCAAAAGGCACCCAAGTCAATTTTTCAAGAACAAAATTAAGGTCCCAGGAAGGAGAAATAAATGTTATTGGGAGGGGGGGGCTAACATGAAGGACCTTTAAGAAATTGACCTAAAAACTAGAAGTCACAAGAGGCAACAAATGCAGATAAGTAGAAATAGCTGAAAATTGAGCTATAACTGAAAAATACAACTCAGAATGGAGCAATTCAAACAAACAAGACAGAACCAGAGGAATCTCCACAAAAAGTGGAGTCTGGTGACAAGCAAGTCACCAGATAGGAAATCTCTTCCATTTGGAAACATAGGATTTCCTGGTAGTGGGTTTCCTGGCCTCCTGCAGAACCCAAAGCACGCCCTCAGAAAAAAAGAGTGAGGATGGAAGAGACCCCCCCACTGTCTTGTGTGAACTGGTCCACCCCGTGAGGTAACTTCTTGTGAAAGTCCTTGGCTAGGTGCAAAAGAGGAGGGAGCCAATGCTGCTTGGTCCAAAAGGAAGTCACCAGCAACATTCTGGGGGAGTCTTGCTCTATCTTGACCAGGACCCTTTGTATGACAGGAAGATGAGAGACAGCATAGAGAAACATCCCCTTCCAAGAAAAAGATAGGGTGTCCATCTTCCATGCCAGAGGACTTGGGACTCTGGTGCAAAAAAGTAGAAGTTGTCTGTTCAGAGGGGAGGCAAAAAGAGCTACCTGAGGAATACTGCACTGGTGGACCATGTCTAAAAGTACATCCCTGAAGCATCCCCTCATGAGCCTGTGTTATGGATTTGCTCAGAGACTCGTGCCACAATGTTTTGTTCTGAAAGAATATAAGCAGCCTGAAGAGGCACCTGATACTGGACAGCCAGATCTCAAACTTGAACAGCTAGTCTGCACAGAAGGTAAGGTTGTGTCCTCTCTTGCTTGCTGATGTACCACATCACTGTGGCACATTCTGTAATGATTTTGAGGTGCCCTGGAAGAAAGAAAGAATGAAAGGCCTGAAGAGCAAGAAGGAGAGCTGTTATCACCTTGATGTTGATATAGTCAGCCCTCAGATGAATGGCCCAAAGACCCTGAACCTTTAGAGGGCTGACAGAAGTACCCCATCCTATGTCTCAAGCATCCGAAAAAAGTTCCTGAGAGGGAACTTGGGGGATGGAAAGGAAGCCCTGGTTTGAGGGAGAGAGACAAATCCCCCACTGAAGCTCTAGTGTGAGGCATGGAAGAAGAGGGACTAAAAAGTCTAAAAGGATGACCATGTTGGAGCCATTCTGACTTTAGGAACCACTGTAGCTTCCTCACATGGAGTCTGGCTAGAGGTACCATAAGAATGGTAGAAGGCATGAATCCCAGAGCCCTTAGAAATTCTCTGGCTGTAACTGAGACCGGAGGAAGAAGGGCCTGAAAAAAAGGCAATCAGAGTAAGAGCCCTGGGAGGTGGCAGTAAAGCAAGTACAGGAATGGTCTGAAACCTGCAAATGAGAAAAAACATGATACTGAGGAGTCAGGAAGGATTTTTGGAAATTTATCATAAACCCTAGGCTATGCAAGAAGCAAATATGATAGTGAAGGTGCTGAAGCAAGATCTCTGGGCAGGAAGCTTGAATGAGTAGGTTGTCTAGGATAGGAAAGATTTGTATCCCCCATCATGAAAAAGGAAATCACAGGAGTGAAGGATTTGGTGAAAACCCTTCAGGCAGTAAGGCCAAAGGACAAAGCACAGAACTGAAAATGCAAGGAAGAAGCAAAGAAACATAAATATTTCCTAAAAGAGAGATGTGAAGATAAGCATCCCTGAGATCCAGAGAGATCAGGAAAGCCTGAGGGAAAAGAAGAGGAAACAGAGTCTGAAAAGACAGCATCTGAAAAGAAGGGATCTTCAGAAACGTGTTGAGCTGAGATAGGTCTCTCAAGCACAAGGTGCAGGGTTTGAGTCTCACAAGGGATAATTGGCTAGGCTTAAAATGGCTCGCAAGGGCAGTTAGCGTAGTACTAATCTATGAACCTATGAGCCTCCAGGTACCTTCTTTCCTGGGAACCAAAAACATTCTGGAATAAAACCCTCTCCTCTTCTGAGGAGCAGAAACTGCTTGAAAGGTGCCAAGAGACAAAACGCCCCGAAGAACATCTGATAAAAAAGGCAGCTGTTCCTGATATGGTTGGGGAATGCCCAGATGAGGAGGAAGAGATTTCCACAACATGAAGTATCCCTAACAAATGGACAGAACTCCAAAATCCCACATTATCCTTAACCAGCTGGGAAGAGGAAGCTGACTTAGATGGATGGAAGCAGATAGACAGAACCTGGCTTGTCTGGACCAGAAGGTTTCTGATTAGTAGGAGTCTGAGTAGACTTTGCAGGAAGAGCTCGTCTGGAAGGCCTTTTCAGCTTTGGGAAGAGGGCGAGACTGTTATAAACAAAGGCAGGCTTTAATGGGATAATTCCTCTAAAATTAGGAATAAGGGAAACCATAATATGTTTCAATTCCTGCAAGACCCTGCCCTTTCCGTGCAGGGACTTATAACACTTAGCAGTTGCAAAACTAAAGTAGTTGAAAAACCAGAGGGATTTTTATTATCAAGGGGTGCATCCAGCAATTTAGCCTTAATATCATCAGACAAAGGTGGGAGGGCAAAGCCAAGAGTAATGCTTCAACACAGAACCAAAAGCAGCAGCTCTAAAAGCATCATCATCAGCATAACTACATTTAATAAAAAGGCGAGCCACTTGGGAAGAGGATCCCAACAAAGAAAGGGCTGAAACCTTCCCCTCAGAATCACGAAGGTCACAGACAACCTGGCAGGCCTGAGAAAGAACAGCCAAGACATACCTGGTCATACAGATCTGATTAACTAATAGCCTGAAAGGCCACGTTAGCAGCAATATACACCTTACTGCCCAGCCATTTCATGGCCCAACTGTCCTTGTCAGAAGGAAGCAATATAAGGCAAAAGTTTGGAAGGTTTGTCAGACGAGACAGACACAAAAGGGGTCAGCAGAAAGACATTTGTAAAAAAAATTTACAGTCATAAGGCACCTTATAAAATCTATCATGCTTTTTATGGGCTGGAGGCTGAAAATCAAGACCCTTAGAAGCTGCTGAAAAAGTGCCTAACAGGGCAGTTAAGACTGGAAGAATAGTAGGGGGCTTAGAGGATTCCATCTGTTCTGGATGTCAAAAACCTGAGCAATCCCATTTAAGAATCCCATCATATGAGAGATAGTATCCACAAAAGAGAGTTCCTCAAATGGAGAATCTGGGCTAATGGAATCCTCCTTCTCACAACCATAGTCCAATGGAGAAGGAATCTGAGAGGGGTACGCCAAGAACTCTTCCCCGGAGTCCAAGTCCTCATCAGAAGAGTCCTACTCCCTAGACCACATAAGTGGAATAGATGAGCAAGAGGAGACAGGAACAGAAATTCCCTGGAGAGGCTTCAGAACCATGAGTGCATTAAACAACCCCTGTGTAAAATCCTGCCATTCTCACTGGGGATCTTTGGGAGCACATGAAATGTTTTTAGCTTTTTGCTTCTTCTTTAGAGGGCTGTCAGTCCTAAAGACCTTAGGAGGTTTGGACCTATGGGGAATCTCTTCCTAAACAAGAATCTGCAGAACGCCCCTCAGTCCCTCCAATATTACCAGCCAAGGTTTCTTCTCAACATCCATCTGCAGAGCCTCCAAGTACATGTGAGAAGCCAGATCTATGCCAGCCTCTGATGTGGCTGTGGCAGAGGAATCTGAAGGAATAATCAGACGAGCATCCAGGCTTTCAACAGCCTCAGCAGAGACATCTGGGGAGGCTGTACAACAGCCAATTCCAATCTAACTTTTTTGGTCGTCTTCTTGGCAAATGGCAGACCCTCCGGACAGGACGATTCTGCCATCATACCCTGCAACAACTTAAGATGTTGGTTGTCCAGAGAGACAGACAAGGAGGAGAGATGACTACGAAGGGTCATGGGGAAAAACACTTGACAAACTGAGCACGTAGAATGGTCATGAGATGCACTCAAGCAAAAAAAAGACACTGCTTGCGACGGTCCTTATGGGGAATCTTTCCCCCACACTAACATTTTAACCTTTCTGGAATTGATATAAACTTGCAAATCAAAAAAAAAAAAATAAGATAAGAAAACCCAACTGGGGATATATCTGAAAACAGCTTTGTAACCAGCAGAAATGAAGAACCATTCAGACTGATGAACGAAGATGGTGTGTGGACTGGCAGCAAAGAGATTCTGAGGTATGTAAATCTGTACGTCACCTTTATGTCCTACAACACATACAGGGAGCATACGTATGATGTATGACTTTCTTAAAAATCTAAGGCTTTGCTATACCGACCGGACATTGGGCTACCCTACGGATGGGATCCCCTTTTAGTAAAGAATACTGCAACAGTGATATGGACGGACATCTACCACAATAACAATATATCCCCGAGAACTGACTCTGTTAGCAATTTGGGAAGTTATGTCAACAGTGACCTAAATTTTGTGCAAAGTGTCCATTGTTGCATAAAGTCCTCCTATACTGCACAGCTTATATACAAATGGATTGTGTGTAGATCTAGGGATGTCACTGTCCCCCTTACTCATAGGTAGGTACTAGGCTATCGGCCCAAGGGCCTACATAAGCCTAGCCAGCAAGGTACCATAGCTTACGCCACTCAAGAAAGTTATTTTCCTGTGCCACTGTCCAGCAGAAACACAGACGTAATCCCTGGGGTGTATTTCCTATTTCCCATCCACTCATCAAGATTTTTCTTGAAGAGTGCTAATGAAGAACTTTGCTTGACATAGATGGGTAGCTTGTTCCAGAATATAGGAAGTCTCTGGGACAGGAATATATCCCTCCAACGTGTCCTGTTTATTGTTGTGACAAGGTTTAGGTCCCTAGAGCGTGTAGCTTGGAGGGATTGGGATTTCTTTAGGTGTAGCATGTCCAACAGCTCTGGGTTTGACATAGCTTTATATGTTAGGCAGAGATCACCTCGGAGTAGGCGACATGCTACGGAGTAAAGCTGGAGTTTTTTGAGGCGGTCAGTGTACGGCATTTGTTTGAGGCCAGTAATCCTCTTTGTGAGGTACTTCTGTGGCCTTTCCAGCTGCTGCAGATGTCTTGTGAGGTACATTCCAAAAGGGGCGTTGTACTCTACAATGGGTCTAATGAGTGACGAGTAGAGGGGAACAATGACCTCTTTTTTCCTGGATGAGAATCCTTTTATGATGAGGTGTGCCATGTAGAAGGACTTCCTGACTACTGTGGCGATATGACTATCAAAGGAGAGACTACTGTCCACCTGGGTCCCAAGGTCTCTTATCACGCATTCGGTGTGAAGTAGATTTCTGCCTATGTGGTAGTTCATGGGTACAGAGTTTTTACCAAAGGGGATGACACTGCACTTTTTGGCATTGAGCTTGAGGCCATGGCTCTGACACCAGGCATCTGTCTCAGTGAGGCCCTTCTGTAGGATGTCCACATCATTTGTGGACTTGACTATGGCTCCTAGCTTGCAGTCATCTGCGAACTTCGTCAGCCAGGGGCCTTCTGTGTTAGCCTGTACTTCAGAGAAGTAGATACCAAACAGGAGAGGTCCCATGACGGAACCCTGTGGCACTCCAATTGTCACTGCCTTGAGGTCAGATTTGGAGTCTGCAACTTTTACAGTGTGGGTTCTGTCAGTGAGTCAGTTGGCAAACTATCTTGTGACGTAGGGATTTATACCTAGTTTAGTAAGTTTAGCTATAATTCCAGAATGGGGGATGGTGTCAAAAGCCTTGGCGAGGTCAAGATAGGCTGTGTGAACCACCTTACCCTCATCCACGGCTTTGGTGACTGCCTCAAAGAAGTCGATCAGGTTCAGGAGGCATGATCTGCCCTTCACAAACCGAAATGGGTGGGATCCAGAGTTTGGAGGTTACCAATGTCTTTGTTCATGAGTTCCATGATGATACGTTCCATGACCTTGCAGACCAGGCTCGTCAGGCTAAGTCGACAGTTCCCGGGATAAGTGGTGGCTCCCCCTTTGTGGAGTGGGATAACTGTTGCTGTGCGCCATTCAGTAGGTACAAAGCCTGATGCAAGGCTATTATTGAACATGGTGCTTAAGTGGGGAGCCAGTTCGTGTAAAACGCAGCCTGGGATGTTGTCCGGTCCCATGGATGCTGTGTTTTTGGCTTTACTCAGCCCTTATTAGTCCAATCATTGAATATAATACCCCCTTTAGAATGTATTTGTCCAGACACATGAAACAACTGGAGTTTCCACAGAGATCAGGATGCAAGGCCTAAACAACATGTCTTACATGGCCCAACTCAAAGCCCCGTCATTATACTCCATATCCTACATACTGTTATAAGGTGGCCTGCGTCTGGGATACAAGGCATCCTCCAATCCAAAACTGTTGGATTTACTGGACATTAACAAGTCAAACAACATTTGCAAAACTCAGTTTAGGGATTTAAAACTCTTCTGCAACATCAACAGAATGGTTTGGTGGGGCAGGTATATCTTGCACAAGATACAACTGCTCTGGAACAGGTTTCCCATCCACATAAAACAAAGTTTGTCCCTGTCCATATTCAATTGCAACTTGGATCTAAGGAATGGGAAACGGAATATTTACCCCAGGACTGCCCCTGCACTACTAATGGGCAGAGACATTTCAAAAATGCTTTATACCATGCAAATGATGCCTTAAATTATTTATGATATGATCTCAGTTATTCTCATTAGGGTTAATACGTAATTATTGACCATGGGATGGGTAAGGTCAAACTCTAAATGAAATAGGTTAATTACAGCACAAAAAAGGAAACTGGCTAGGCTTAAAATGGCCCTTCAAGGGCAGCTAAACTAATATTTAACTATGAACCTATAAGAATGAAAATCATACGGGAAAGGAGGACAGGGCAAACCAAAAGGAATCCTGGGGAGGTGGGGGGGAGGGTATGAAGCAGTCAACCACTGAAGACATTTGGTGCACTATGCATTAGGACTGCACACAAATTAAATACACTGTATGGAGTTAACTTTTTTAAGACATCAGAGGTGAAAGTAAGGCAAACTTTATTATCTGAGTATGGGCATAAATGAAAGGTTTACATACTGGTGAACAGGTAAGGTAGGTAGCATTCTTGAAAAAAAAAAGTGCCATTGGGAGTGAAAGGAGGCTAATGTGACAGATGCTACCATTGATTATGTGCAAATATGCAAGGTTTTGCTTTCAGGTACAGGCAGCTGGGATGCCATTTTACACTTGAGGCTGCAGCATTTGTTTTAATCAGTTGCCTTCAAGAACAAGGAAATGGGAAAGTTTGTAAAGCCATTCAGAACAGAGTTTATTTTTACTTTAATTTAAACTGACACATATAATGATAGTTCTTATCTTAGGCTTAGATTTTTGAAAGAAAACACAGAATATTTTTTTTTTTTTTTTGCTGTGACAGGTCTGGGAGGCTAAAAAGGCTTTTCAGTTCTGGATGTATCCCAAACAAAATCATTTGTTTAGAATAACTGCATTTTATGTAACTTTAAGAAAAGTTGTTAAGGATTATTTGAAGATGTTAAAAAAACAGTTCCGTGGCATGACCCAGAATCACAAAATACAAGATTTCTGGCATACAACAAGATTTCTGGCATACAAAGGTAAAAATAGATAATTTTGGGTCTGAGGGAAATCAGTTAAACGCACTGAGAATAAGGAGTCTGAGAAATGACCTTGGAATACTAGACAGGACATTTTAAGAGGAAGACAGAGAATTGTTACAATGAACAGCAATGTTTTTGCTTCATTGGGCAGTTTGTGAATATGTTTTATGTAGATGTGCCAAAGCTGGATATAGCTTTAGCAGCTGAGAAGGAAACTGTGGTAGATTCACTCAAAGACTTTGAAAAGGCCATGAAAAGCACTTCTAGCAAGTGATCTTTACAGAAATTAGTAAGTAATATGTCTGCAGGGATGAGAAGTATAATTTGAGTGAGTCTTTCTTTTAAGAATATACACTGGTGAATGACTCAAACGCTGTATATGCATAAATCAGTAGATAGACTATTTAACCATGTGTAAGCCAATGTGAGCACCATCCATTTCTAGCAAAGCATCTCATTTTAGAACCTGTGATATGTTTGGTGGTAGGAAGAAGGGGATAATCAAATAGGCTGTGGGAGTTATCTATCATTCTGAGACCTGATGACACTGGTAAGACACCTGAAAATTGAGAGATATGCAATCAGTGGAAAGATTAAAACAAGTCTGAATCATTGCTGGAAAACCTGAAACATGCCAGTAGTGATTTCCTATTGAAAATGCAATCACAGCTTTCCACACTGGAGAATAAAAGAGTGGACACATTAAAACTTGTCACGCTTATGTTCAGCAGTTCCCGTTAAAATGGCTGCTCAGTGAGGCTAGACAGTCTCAGTCATGCTATCCTGTACAGGGATGTATTTAAACTTGTAACTGGCCACTGCATTAATAGTGTCAAGGTTAGAAAGGGCCGTATGGAACTCCATTATGAGAGTCAGAGTCATATGTCCTCCTTCAGTACAGAATTAAGGAAGTCTGCACGCTATTTCAAGGCCTGTCCCACCAAGGAGGACTACATTTTAGGCTGATGAGATGAACAGCTAAGGGTCCTGAGCCCCAGTATGACAAAGTAGTACACTTTCTGACCCCACATGTCCAAAGATTTAAAAGTCTGTTGGCAAACTAGCAAAATGTAGTTGCTAGCATCTCTGCTGGACAGAACAGATCACAATGGAGTCAAATCAAAGATGGCTACGGTGAACTGTGTATATCCACAGGCTTGTTAAGAATGTCTGCTGCTTCTTGATAGTGGAAGAAGCAGAGTTACAGTGCTTCCAAGCTGCAATAGCAGTACCCTTAATATCCATCTTGTAACAATGTGAGGTAGTGCCAACTATAACAGAGAGAGTAGGGCAATGCATGTGTAACATATGCCAGCATAGCTAGCTGGAGTTTTGTAAATAATTTTACGTCATTTGTGTTAATGTATTTATAAAGCTGCTTGTGTTAAAAAAATGTATAAACAGTGGGCCCTGCTGGACAGAAAATAAATATACATGTATGTCAGGGTGTATTGTGGTAACTGCTGAAATGTACATATGTTAACAGAGGATGCTGGAAGGGAAGGGGTTAAGCTCAGCCCACCTTACCTTAGAAAATATAGCTTGAAATTAAATGACTTGGTTTAGGCCATAAAGATTTTATCTCACAGGTCTGATTGCAGCCAGAGACGTAATGTCTTGTCTGGGATCTTGTTCTTATTGCCCTTAGTGGTGAATTAATTGCTACCCTGTGGTGCCTGAGAATGGCTGGTTAGTTTCTACAAGGATGAAACTATTGGAATTGTTTTACAGTCTACAGATGTGCTAGCAAAGCTTTAGGTGTTTATTGTGACACATCTGTGTTGGATTCTGGTTCAGCTTTTAGTTGGGGGGGTAGCGTGGGAACCACAAATTATTGTAGATATTAGTGAGACATGATAGTGACACTCAGCACTCTGTTTTTGGGAAGCTGACAATAAAGACCACTCATCCACTTCATCTTACCTTGCTTTAATAAGTAACCAGGGAATTGTAATTCTTCAGTCTGTTAGGAAAATAGTGCGATTAGCTAAACTATTGTTTTTCTGTCTCTGTCCGAATCTTTCCATCTGTGTTAGTTTTTGTATTTCCTGTGAATTGAAACTCTGGTATTTACTGTAAATAAATAGATAGTATTTCCATGTTTTCTACTGTATTATTTATTATTAAATATATCTATACCTTTCATTTTGGCTGGTCTTTTAGAAAATAGTTTAATGTTTGAGAGAATTGCATTTATTTGGTGACACTGTGGGCTTCATGCTCTTGAAAGTCATGTCACTTGGCTAATACTAGCATTAATTTTACTAAGAGCAACTGGGTACCCAAGTAGCTGGCTGGTAGTAGTGAATCTACCCTATAGTCTGGGCAGTAGGGGCATAGTTAGTGAATCTGTGCCAGCCTTTCCCAGGTGTGTTTGTGTGTGAAAGTGTGAAAAACAAATCTTACAGTGTGTGTGTCAGCTACTTGGAACAGGGATACAGAGCACTAGTTTCTGCAGAGAGAAAGGTGGAGTCTTATTTGGGGCCTTTAGAGAAAAACTCAGCCCCAGGACTGAGTGTGCTCCCTATGTGCTCTTAAGGAAAATTGTGCTTGGTGCATAGAGCTGCATCTGAAAATACTGTGTGTATCCATTTTTGTTCTAAGTGAATGCCCCTCACTGGTATAAGTGGTGACAATTGAGGTTCACTGATTACTGGTCCAGAGGAAGGACGTCACATATTGGTGAGTATTGGTGTGGATATTAATTGAACTTCTGTAGCCTGTAAGCAGTTGTCACTAAAGGTATGTGTACTCTCAGCAGCCACAAGGTAAACATACAGAGTTTCATTTTTCACAACAGTTTCATTTATTTTTGTTAGTTTAGTCAGGGAAAGCAGGCAAAGATGTCAGCAGAGAATGTGGGAATCCAAAGGACTGGTGCATGCCAACCTGACTAAAGAGGAAATGATTTCAGCCTTAATCATCACTGCAGCATGGACCAGCGATCAAGACAACCTGTCTGGTGATACGGATGTGCAGCCTTCAGAAACAGGGCATTTCACCTATTCCTTAGAGGATTTAAAACCCGTTTGGAGTTACAGAGACTTGAACTGCAAGCAAAAGACATGGAACTAGAATGAACAGAAAGACTGAGGCATTTGAAGGCCAAAGAAAATGAGAAGCAGCATCGACATGAGAGGGACATGCTGACTCTTCGACAGGAACGTGGAGGTAATGGGGAAGGGAATAACCGAATACCAGAAGCAACAAAGGTCAGTAAATCTTTTTCCACAGTATAAAGAAGGTGATAATTTATATTTGAAAGAGTATGCAGAAAATATGATGTTGACCAAGGGCTCTGGGTATGGTTCATAACCCCCATACTCCACGGTAAAGCTGTAACTGCTGTTTCTAAATTGTATGATATTGACTGTTCAAATTATGACAAGGTTAAACAATGTTTATCGGACTATTTTAAGTTAACACCTGAAGCTTACAGAAAAAAAGATTTGTGAGCACAGATGTAAGGCAGATGAAAGTGTATTTGATTATACTGCTGAGGTAAGCACTTGTATATTCATAGGTGGGTGAGTGGGTGTCAGGTCACCACTTCTGAAAGGCTGGCAGACCTTTTAGTGAGGGAGCAAGCCCTTAGCACTTTGCCTGAGGACATGAGAATCTGGCTGGCAGACTGGAAATGTAATGCTGCAGATGAGCTGGGGAGAAAAGGGGATCTCTACTTGGCAAGAAGGGCACTACTGCACAGAAGAGGGTACCTACTGCTGCACATGGATATAATGAACCCATGGTGGGCAGCCTAAACCACCCCTCCAGAGTACAACAGTAACAGGAGAAGCCATAATCTCTAGTACACGGCCATGATCAAGGTTTAGATGTTTTAAATGTAACCAGAGGGGTCATATATAGCATACAAATGTCCACTGAAGTAGAGTGGGGAATCAAAGGTGGGGAAGCCAGCACGGGGCTAGTATGCCAGTGGTATCAAACTATCACTAGAATTTGCATCCTATCTTAGTGGGTGGAAAAAGTACAGTTTTGTACCTACCATAAATGTAGATGTCCGATAGGCATGCATCTGCAGTCCTTACAAATGGGTTGTCCTGTCGTCAGGCAGCCCTTCGGTCGGCCGGATTCCAAAGTCTGGGTCTGGCCTCGGCTGGTGTCGCACTTCACCCGACGTCATAGCTGCAGTTCTTCGGGTATAAAGGCATCAGCCGACGCCATTTTCCTCAGTGTTTCTTGCCCCAGATGCCCTCTAGGAAGGCTTAATTTGGATAAATGCAAATGGTTCCAAATAGTAGAGAGCAAACAAAAAATAAGCATGTATGTACATATATACAAACAAATACACCATAATAGATTCCCCCAGCTAGCTACAAGATGGGCAAATACCCTAGGAGTACCACAGAGGGGAAGGAGGGTGGGTAATCCTGACTGCAGATGCATGCCTATCGGACATCTACATTTATGGTAGGTACAAAACTGTACTATGTCCTTCAAGGATGCATCTGCAGTCCTTACAAATGGGTAGAATACCATAGCCAAACTGGGGGAGGAGGAGAAATAAGATTATGGTGTAGTTAAGATCCCTTGCAAAACAGCAGTGGCAAAACCTGCTTGGGATCTGGAGTACAAAAGTAAATTATAATGCTTGGCAAATGTATGCACGGAGCTCCAAGTAGCAGCCTCTAAAATGTCTTTGGTAGCCACTCCTCGTAAAAAAGCTGTGGTAGTGGCTGTAGCCCTTGTAGAGTGAGGCCTGATGTTTTCTGGAGTTTTCTTCCCATGGTAGGAGTAACAAAATTTAATGCAATTTCCTATCCACTTAGAGATTGTCTGTTTTGAAATTGCTTTTCCTTCCATTCCTGTTGCATATGCTACCAGTAGCTGGTCAGTTTTTCTATTGCTCTTGGTCCTGTCCAGGTAGTAACGTAATTGTCTATGTACATCCAAGGTATGCAACAGTCTTTCTCCCCTGTTCTGTGGGTTGGGGAAGAATGTAGGTAGGTGGATAGCTTGATTTAAAGATACCCTGGAGACCACCTTTGGCATAAAAGTAGGATTAGTTCTCATGGACACTCTATCTTGATGGAAGATCAGGAAGGGCTGTACTGCCATTAATGCCTGTAGCTCAGATACCCTTCTTGCTGAAGTGATTGCAAGCAGGAAAGCAGTTTTCCATGATAAGTACTGTAAATCTGCTGTAGCTGCTGGCTCGAAAGAAGGGAGTGTCAACTTTTCTAGCACAAAGTTCAAGTCCCATGCTAGCAATGGTGGCTTCCTAGGTGGTTTTACATTTTTAATTCCTCTCAGAAACTGCCTGAGCAGAGGATGAGAGAAGACTGGAGGATCCAAGTTGTATTCTGCTGAAATAGCTGATGCATGAATCTTAATGGAAGAATAGGACAGGCCGTTGTGGAAGAGCTCTGCCAAGTATTCCAGGATGTTAGGTATGTTTGCAAGTGACACATTCTCTCCTTTTGCAGTACTCCAAATGAGATATCTTTTCCATTTCGCTGAATAATTTTTTCTTGTTGAGGGTCTGCGAGCCTCCAAGATAATGTCCTTAACCCTTTGAGATAAATCCGGGTTATTTGGTCTTATGCAATGTTCCAGGCAGCCAGCTGCAGTGTTTTCAGGTTTGGATGCAGGGTTTTGAAGTTGTTCTGTGTTAACAGCAAGGGAACCAGGGCAGAGGCCATATTTGTTCCCGAGACATACTCCTCAGTAATGGGTACCAATGTTGCCTTGGCCAGTCTGGAGCTATCAGGATGATCCTTGGACGGTCTTCTTTGATCTTCAATAGCACCTTGTGCATCAAAGGAAGAGGTGGGAATGCATATGCTGTCAGGTTTTTCCAACTGAAAGATAGGGAGTCCACTTTCCAAGCAAGTGGGTGGTACGTCCTTGTGCAGAATCTTTTCAGTTGGTGATTGTGTGGGGATGCAAATAAGTCTATTTCTGGTAGTCCCCATTTCCCTGTAATGGTTTTGAAGATGTCCGGATGCAGCATCCATTCGTGGGCATCCGTGGTAGTTCTGCTTAGGATGTCTGCTAGAGTATTTTCTTTTCCTGGCACAAAAATTGCTTGTAACTGAATGTTGAAGCTCAGTGCCACATTCCAGAGGTCCACTGCCATCCGGCATAGAGGGTATGAATGTGTGCCTCCTTGTTTGTTGATGTACCACATAACTGTGGTGTTGTCCGTCCTTATCAGCAGTTGACCCTGTCGAAAAAATGGTCGGAATGCCTGAATTGCCAGTTTTACTGCCAGCATTTCCTTTTGATTTATGTGTAGGTGCAGCTGGTCTTGAGTCCATAAGCCTTGTATGCACTTGTCCAGCATGTGTGCCCCCCAACCGAGGTCTGAGGCGTCAGTTGTGATGGTCTGGCTTGGTTGAGTGCTGTGGAAGGGCAGTCCCTTGTTTGATTGACAGGCCTGAGCCCACCATTGGAATTCTTGCTTCAGGCATGGAATTATTGGAATTTGGGTTTCTAGGCTGTGCTTGTGCTGAGACCATAAATTCCTTAGATACCACTGTAACTTTCTCATATGTAGTCTGGCATGTGGAATCAATATTATGCAGGATGCCATGTAGCCGAGAGCTTGCAGGACTTTTCTTGCTGTTAGCTGGTTCTGCTTTGTTAATGCCATGAAGTAGATAGGGAGTTGCTCCTGTTTTTCTACTGTCAGGAATGCCATTTGTTTTGATGTGTCCAGATCTGCACCCAAGAAGGTTATCCTTTGGGATGGTATCAGCCTTGACTTTTTTATACTGACTGTGTATCCCAGGGCTTGCAGTAGATGAATGACCTTTTCCAAATCTTTTGTTAATTTGTTTTTGTTGTCCGCTTGTAACAGGCAGTCGTCCAGGTAAGGGTAAATTTGAATTCCCTGAAGCCTGCAATGAGCAATTACTGATGCCAGGCATTTCGTGAATACTCTGGGCGCAGTAGATAAGCCAAAGGGCAATGCTGAGAATTGATAATGCTCTGATCCTGCAAGAAATCTGAGGTATCTTCTGCAATTTGGTCGTATGGGGACGTGCAGGTATGCCTCCTTGAGATCTAGAGTTACCAGCCAAGACTCCTTGCCCAGCATGGGAAGAAGCTGCTGTAGGGTCAGCATTTTGAATTTTGGAACAATGAGGTATGTGTTTAAAGCGGACAGGTCGAGAATAGGTCTCCATTGGTTTTCTTTTCTTGGTACCAGGAAGAGTCTGGAGTAAAATCCTTGTCCTTGTTCCATAGATGGTACCCTTTCTACAGCTCTCATCCTTAGTAAGTGAGTTATTTGTTGTAGAGCTTCTGTCTTCTGATTTGGAGGTAGGTTTGGCATTCCTCTCTTCCTTGGTAGAGTATGGAAGTGAAACCTGTAACCTTGGTCTATTGTCTGCAAAATCCATTTGTCTCCTGTGATGTAATGCCAGTTTACTGAAAATAAGGCTAGCTTCCCGCCTAAGGGTGCCTCTAGTTGTTCCCTGGTAGGCGGTGCCAGAGCCAAGTCACTGTGATTGTCCTGTGGAAGTGGTGGTGGCTGGATCTGTGGCTGTACCTCGCTGGTTGTTAGCCTGCCACTGACGACCCCTGTAGGCACCTCTGGATTGACCCCTGTCGGTAAGTGGCAAGCTTTCGGCCGAAGGAAGAACTGTGGACTCGGTTACAGCCGAAACCGAGACACTCGCGGTGGGCCTAACCGCGGTTTCAGCCGAAACCGCGGACCGCGAGTGTCGGTCCTTTTCCTTGCGTTTTTTTAGAAATTTGCGTAGTCGGAGCATCCGACGGCATAATGTAAGCAAAAGCGGAGCCGAAAAACTCTTCAGCAAATTCCGACCGACGTCTAAGCGTCCGTCGGTTGAAAGAAGCACAGGCTAGGCAAGCTGCTACGTCGTGGTCTGGGCCTAAGCAAGGTAAGCAGTAAGAGTGGAAATCTTTATGAGGTATTTGTTTCCCACAAGTTAAACAGTTATTCACTTTTTCTGACATCGGCTGAGGCAAGAAAGAGTCCCCAACGGGGTACTTAGCTTTTTAGAAGTCTTCGGTACTTGTAGTAGTAATCTCTGGTTCTGACCGACCAGCACTTGTGAACAGCTTCTGCTTCGGGCGCCACGCGGCAAGAAAGACTGAGGAAAATGGCGTCGGCTGATGCCTTTATACCCGAAGAACTGCAGCTATGACGTCGGGTGAAGTGCGACACCAGCCGAGGCCAGACCCAGACTTTGGAATCCGGCCGACCGAAGGGCTGCCTGACGACAGGACAACCCATTTGTAAGAACTGCAGATGCATCCTTGAAGGACATCAGGCCACTGCTAAGACAGACATAGCCTCTGACATAACCACTATGAAGCCTGCAGTGGTTAAAGGGGAGCAATACTTGCTTGGGCAGTCCACTCCAGTCAGAACTTTAAAAGGGACCCCATTCCAATTACCTTTGACCAGGGTTCGCCATGACTGGGAGGGTGGAAGAGGAACAAAACAAATTTTGCAGCCAGAAAAAATGCCGTACTTTTGAAACTAAAATGTATTGTTAGCGCTTTTTCGTCAACTTTCATGAAAGGAACTTCTTCATACATTTGTAATAGCTCAATTTACAATTTAAATAGTCCCAAGCTGATGACATCATGGACCTCCCATTATCCAAATTCAGCAAGTATATAAGTAAATATATTCAGATTTCTTTGCGTATAAAAACTTTTTAAAACACAAAACAAATTCTTCACTGATATTACTTACAACAAACATGTCAAATATTAAATGCCCCCATAGAAATGTTTTTTACCTGGTTAATGCTTTAAGTTTTAAAATGCATTTCAGGGAACAAGAATCCTTCAACCCAGGGTAGGAAAAGGCATTTACTCTCAGTTGCCATTGCAACTCTCTCTCCTCAAGTCTTAAAGACCAAGGCCCCCCTCCTGGGATTCAGGTCTATTTTCTCAATAACTATAAAAAGGAAAGTGTGGTTAGTGTGTTCCAAAATATGCTTGGACAATGCACTGTTGTTGTCCTGTCTACTAATACTACACTGGTGCTCGTATATCTTTTGTCTAAAGTGCCTCTCAGTCTTTCCTATGTAGAAAGAGGGGCACTGTTGGCACCTAGCTAAGTATATAACACATGCTATCACACAGTCAAATTTTCCTTCTAAGGAATATTTAATATTCCCTATAGTAAATGAGGAAGAAGTTTCTATATGTTTACAAGAACATCTTACACATTTCTTCATCCCTTTGTTAGGAACATATGGGTTAACTTCTTTTTCAAGTAGTGTTTTTAGATTAGAGCCTTTTCTAAACGTCACCCTAGGTCCTGGCCTTAACTTGTTTCTAGCCATAGTGTCCTCATTAATCATGACCCAATTTTTATTTATAAACTCCCTCCGGAGTTTGGCATCACTTGAAAAGGTTGTTATAAAACTGATATTGCAATCTAAATCGTCCTTTCTATTAAAAAAGTGTTCTGCCAGGACCAATTGTTCGTCACCCCTTAAGGTTCCCCTATTTAAAATAGGCTTGAAATGTCCCATTTCCCTTTTCCTTCTAACCTCTATAACAATCTCATCCAATAAATCTATTGTGTATCCTCTCCTGGTGAACATCCCCCACAAGTTTTTACACTCCACTTCAAAATCAACATCCAGTGTAATAATCCTTGCCGCCCTTACCAACTGGCCCTTTACAACGGCCCTCTTCTGGTGGTAAGGGTGATTACTGCTGTAGTGAAGGAAATCATTGGAGTATGTAGGCTTGCGGTATATTTTGGCAATATACCTATGTGTTATGTCCTTAACAAGCCACACATCTAAGTATGATATAGCTGTAGTATCAAAATGATATGTGAATTTCAAAAAGGGGATCATGTTGGATAAGGTCTCAACAAATTTTGGGACCTCTTCTTTATCTCTCTTAAAACATCAAAAACATATCATCAAGGTACCTTGTGTACCTTGTTTTTGAACATTTAATGTTGGAATAACAAATGTCTTTCCCAATAGGCCATAACACAATTGACGAAAGTGCCCGCACAGGGTGACCCCATCGCGACACCTGTTTTCTGCAAAAATAAATCCCTGTCAAATAATAAAAAATTATTAGCCAATACTAGTTCTAGGAGGGCAATAATTAAATCAGTCTCCTCACCAGGTGCCCCCTTTTCCAAAAGAAAGTCCCTTACCCAGTCTAATCCCGTGTTCTGGGGAATGACCGTGTACAGGTCCTTAACATCTATTGTAATGAAGTTATATTCTTGGTTAAATTCCAGGTTATTCAATGTTCCCACAAACTGCCAGGAGTCTCTGCAGATTTGTCTCTCTGTTTCCAAGTATTTTCTCATTTTCAAGTCAACAAACTTAGCACAGGCATAGGTTATGGAGTTCCTACCATCAATTATGGGTCTAAAGGGGGGTCATTTAAATTCTTATGCATTTTTGAAATCCCAAATAGGACCGGGGTAACTGGTGTTATTATATCCAAATAGTTCAGCATATCTATATCAATGTACCCCTCCAAAGGAAAAAAAAAAAAAACAATTCTATGAGGTCATTTAATATTTGACATTTTTGTTGTAATTAATATCAGTGAAGAATTTGTGTTTTAAAAAGGTTTTATACACAAATAAATCTGAATGTATTTACTTATAAACTTGCTGAATTTGGATAATGGGAGGTCCATGATGTCATCAACTTGGGACTGTTTAAATTGTAAACTGAGCTATTACAATGTCTGAAGAAGTTCCTTTAATGACAGGTGATGAAAGCACTAACAATAAATTTTAGTTTCAAAAGTACAGCATTTTTTCTGACTGCAAGATGTGTTTCGTTTGTTTTTCCATTTTTTATTTAGTTGTTTAGGGAGGAAGAGGAAGCAAGCAAGTAGATGTGTTTGAGGATATCCCTGCAGACGTCTTGACAGGGAATGATTTTAATAATGCAATACCTTGTGTGCATGCCTGAAGTTGAGGCTGGTGATGTGGCTATTTCAGGCAGGGAGCTACCCTGTAGCAGTGAGCTTGAAAGGCATCTACAGTTGCTGATAGGTAATGATGTTCCACTTGACAGGGTGACTGTAACGACAGAGGTGAGTGGTAGTACCCACGCTGACAGTGAGGCACCACTGTCAAAGGATACCAGACCTCCTGCAGAAGGGGAGCTGGGAAAGGTCACAAAAATAGAGTTGAGACAAGATCAGCTCTCGGACCCTACATTAAGAGGCCTGAGGGAGGTAGCTAAGGAGGCACCTGATTCTCAAGGAAAAAGGGAGTTTATATACTGGAACCGAGGTTTACTGTATAGACAGTGGACCCCTGAGGGAGGGAGGGCTAGAGGATGAGGTAGTACAGCGGTTGGTAGTGCCCAGAGCACACCATCTGGCACTTCTAGCCATAGCCCATGACATTCCTTTTGCAGGTCATATGGGCAAAAAGTGTACCAACAGATGTATTATGCAGAACTTTTATTGGTCTGGGATTGCAAGGGATGTAACAGGGTACTGCAAGACCTGTAAGCAGTGCCAAAAAGTAGGCAAAGCAGGAGACAAGGTCAAAATTTCTTTGATGCCTTTTGCTGTGATTGAGGAGCTGTTTGGTAGCTATGGAGGGTCTATCCTTAGATCATCGAAATCTTCTTTCATCAACAGCTTACTCATCGATCCCTAACCAGTGAAACTAACTTCAACAAACATCAAATTTTTTTACAGGTTAAGTAACAAACTGGCCACTACCCCACAGAAAAACATCACACTAAATCAAACCCACCCAAGTGGGGGGGGGGGGTTGCACCCTTGCACCCCTCATACCCCCACAACTCTCTCTCTCTCTCTATATATATATATATATATATATATATATATATATACACACACACCAACTCCAAGATCTCACTAAGGTGGGGAAAAGGGCAAATGTGTGGTGTTGGTCTTGGTCTAGACTAGCAGTTCATATGTTCCAGTGATCTTTGTTCTACTATTTGCTGTCTGGATTTCCACTGGATTAACTTTCATACTGGTGGTTTGTTTTTGTTACTATACTTGTGAATATGTAATAAACACAGGTCTCATAAAAAGAAGTTATGTTCTTACCATAACGTTCCATGTGAATTGTTCATCTCGCCTTTGTTTTTACACATGGGTTCGGAGCCGATACTCGGCTCCGAGTCGGCCACATCACAAGCTCTGCATCTCAGAGAAAGCTCGAGGCACAGTTCTACCCCATGATCCTCCGGTACTATCCCTCAGATCTAGTTTGCAAACACCCGAAGAGTACCCACAACCATTGCGCTCAAACGCACTGAAGCATACACAGCAAGTGAAACGCTATCCTCACTCATAACACAGATATGAAGCTAACTTGTCGTCCACTAAAGGAACAGACAATTTTGTAACCTAGAGAGAGATGAACCAGCATCTAGTCCTACCCGTTCTTCCAGAACCCGGAGAGGGGATGGAGGGAGGGAATGTAAGAATAAAGGCAAGATGAACAATTCACATGGAACGTTATGGTAAGAACATAACTTCTTTATGTGAAATTGTTCGATCTCGCCGTTTGTTCCTACACACGGGTAGCATCCTTAGCTCCTTTACCCCGGTTGGCTCAAGGAAGAACGTTCCTGAGAACAGTGGAACCAAACAACGCCCTGTCCCTGGAGTTTCTATCAACTTTGTAATGAGTAATAAATGTGCGCGGTTTTGCCCAAGTTGCTGCCACACAGATGGTGTCTAATGGCAAACGAGCAGCATGGGCCAAGGAAGTAGAAACCGCCCTCATAGAATGAACCTTAGTCTTAAACAGAAGTGGCTGTTTGGATTCTGAATAGACGAAATTTACGCATTCTGAAAGCCACTTGGATAAAGTGCCTTTTGTCACCGCCATCCCTTTCCTCTGATCAGCATATGACACAAACCGTTGGTCCGATTTTCTGTCTACCTTAGTTCGGTCCAAATAAAATCTGAGTTGTCTGTGAATGTCTAACTTGTGCAGCATATATTCCAATTTGTTAGAATGGTTTTTGAAGAAAGTGGGCAGTTCAATAGACTGATTAATATTTAGGACTGAGCACACTTTTGGAAGAAAGGATGGGTTAGTACGTAATGTCACTCTATCCGGATGAAAAATCATGTAAGGGGGCCGAACAGACAATGCTTGTAATTCTGAAATCCTACGAGCCGAAGTGATCACCACAAGAAAAAGAGTTTTCCACGACAAGTACTTGAGTGGAGTCGTTGACGCTGGCTCGAATGGGGACAACATGAGCCAGGATAGCATTAAGTTCAGATTCCATGGCACAACCGGATCCCAAAAAGGTGGGCGGAGGAGAAAGGTGTCTTTCATAAAGGCTTTGCAAAGTCGGTGGGACATGAGAGATTTTTCCCCTTCACCAACATGTAAGTTAGATATGGCAGGAAGTTGTACTCTGATTGTAGAATTCGAAGCTCCGTCGTGAAAAAGAGTAGAAAGAAATTCTAATATCTTGTGTATTGGGGCCACTAACGGGTCTATACCGTGTTGTGAGGCCCAATACGCAAATCGTTTCCATTTGCTCCTGTACAGTTTCCTAGTGGAAGCTTTATGGGAAGACACAATTATATGTTGAACTGCTGGGGACAAGAGATCTGACCTGGCTAAGATGGGAAGCGGAGCAGCCAAGCTGTCAGTTTGAGGGACCTGAGAGATGGGTGAGGAACTCCCGAGTGCGTCAATAGGTCTGGCACTGAGTCCAGAATCCACGGCTCCTCCACCTGGTGGGTTCGAAGAAAGGGGAACCAGATTTGTCGAGGCCAGAATGGTGCTATCACAATTATAGTCCTTTCCAAACGCTTGGCTTTCTGCAAGAATCTGGGTATGAGTGGAACAGGAGGAAAGGCATATAGGAGACCCGGGGGCCAATCGTGTACCAGTGTGTCCCTGGGGGGACCCCCGGGAGGGGGTAGTAGGGCAAAATAGCTTCTGCATTTGGCATTCAGGGGGGATGCAAATAGGTCGCAGCAAGGCTGGCCCCATCTGTGGAAAATCCTTTCCACCACTTGAGGTTTGAGGGACCACTCGTGAGGCAACAGGATGGCTCTGCTCAACCTGTCCGCAATGACGGACGTCCCCGGGATGTGCGTTGCTATCAGAAAGCGTCCAGTGGATACAGCCCATTGCCAAATTCTCAGGGCCTCTCTGCATAATGGGTAAGACCTGGTTCCTCCCCGTTTGTTGATGTACCAGACCACAGACATGTCCGTCTGAACTGTCACTGTTCCTAGAGGTAAAGAATCATGAAAGTGTTGCAACGCTAGAAACACCGCCCTCAGCTCTAGGACATTGATGTGCAGGTTGTACTCCAACTTGGACCATTCTCCTTGGACAGTTCTCCCCTGAAAAAGTCCCCCCCACCCACCCTATCAGGGAAGCGTCCATGGTTTTCGTGGCTGTCGGACTGGGTAGTACAAACGGTCGGCCTATTGTCAGATCCTAACTGTGTAACCACCACAGAAGATCCCATTTGCAAGAGTTTGTGATCAGGATGTTGTGCAACAATGGGAGGCGTTGGAAGGACCACTGAGTGAAAAGCAGCCACTGGAGAACTCTCATGTGCATCCTGCCTAGGGGGACTGCGATAAGTGTAGCTGACATCATTCCCAGGACTTTTAGAACTTGTTCTGTGGGAACTCTCTTGTTTTGAAGTAGGATTGAGATTTTATCCTTGAGGGCAGATACTCTTGCCTGGGGTAGTTTGATTAGAGTAGTGTATAGGAGCTAGCAAGTTAGGCTGGTGCACGGCAAGAGCACTTGTTAGACCCAAAATCAGAAAAAAGGCCAGCACCAAGGAAGGTTCAAAAGTAGTTTAATAAAACTGAAACTAGACCGGTTTCAGCAGCAAGGCTTTCATCAGTAGTATCCGGCACCGGGGGTTCTACAATCATCGGATCCTCGACTCCCGGCTCCGACGGCTCGATGGGTCTCGGAGGAGGAGGATCTGTCGAAGACATAGGGAGGGCTTCCAGTTTCTAAACCAATTGGGACGAAACCACAATCAGTTTGGATAGAGCCGTGTTCTCCATGAGCTTCTGTACCACTCGATCCACATCTGTGTCAGACAGCAGCCTAGAAGAATGGGTCAAAGGGACCGAAGTCGTCACCGAGTGAAGGATCGAAGGTGGCGGCACCTCTGACACCGGCTCCAAGACCTGAGCCTCGATCAGAGACAAACGTTCAATACTCGGCACCGAGGTCTGTGCAGCCAGAGACCAAATCTTGTATGAGGTGCTCGGAGCCGATGACTTGGGCTCCGATACCTTAGAGGACTTAGATCCCTTCGAAGAATTAAACGCTAGATCAGCCTTCTCCAAGGCATCTTGGAATTCAGGTTTCAATAACCCTCTATCAACCAACTTCCTGCGCCTCTCCATCATGACCCTCCCACTGAAGGAATGACAAATGGAACAGTCTTCCTGCAGGTGGAGAGGGCCAAGACAGTAGATGCAGGAAGAATGGTTGTCCGTAATGGACATTTTTTGTCCACATTGGCACCTTTTGAACCCTGACTTTACCTTTTCAGCCATGTTCAAAGGAATTTAAACACTACCTTAAACTATGTAGATAAACACTGCACACTAGCTATCTACTACTAAATGACATTACACACTTTTTAAACTAGCTAATAAGAATAATTTTTCTAAAACTATCTATTATGTAAATATATAAATATAAACTACTAAATAACACTGCACACTCTAAGGTATTTACTAGGTAAATATATCTAAGTATATGGATAAACGAACACACAGTATTAAACAACTGTCAGAGCCCTGACAGGGTCAAATAGGCCTCATCCTAAAGAAAGAAAATTTTTACTATTATAAGTAAAAGGCACACGTGTAAATATATTCACACACACACTATCTAACACTATACTACTCTGATTTACTATAAACCACACAAAAGAGCTATATATATAAAAATACAAAAAATTTCTACTGGCCCGAGCCTCTCTTCGATACGAACTGTTACAGCGGCAAACTAGATCTGAGGGATAGTACCAGAGGATCATGGGATAGAACTGTGCATCGAGCTTTCTCTGAGATGCAGAGCTTGTGATGTGGCCGACTTGGAGCGGAGTATCGGCTCCGAACCCATGTGTAAGAACAAACGGCGAGATCAAACAATTTCACATCTATCTTTAATCCTATCATAACACCTCCATCTTATTTTTTTTGTTAGAATGTCTGTTACAGTCAAAACACATATCCTGATAGAACTGGTTTGCAGTCATTGTTCTTTAACTATGTTTCACAAACAATCTCATCAATAATCCTGTGGAAACATAGCAAATTTTCCAATAAAAGAATTTTATTATTAAAGCTCAAAGCATTAACTATCACAGATGCATCAAATGTTGCTATCTGTGAACTGTTACATTTTTCAAACTAGAAAAAATCCTGCCTAGTGTTTGTCAAATATTACAAAATATCTGCTGCAAAATTTCTCTTCCCTGATCTTGACAAATGCAAGCCATCCGGTTAGAAGACATGTGCCCAAACCTAGGCTTGGATACTCTACACATTTCCATTTATTAAAACAGTATATTTTTTCCATATGGGTATTTACCCAAAAAATATCTTCATTCATGGTGGCCTGACTATCCTTTCTACATGTGATTTGTGAAAAATATGTCCCAATACCAGCTATACCATCTAAGAGGGCTGTAAGTTCCCTACTAATAGTCAATGTTCTCGCGGATGAGCTCATCTGTACTGACATGAAGGACTGGCAGCAGAAAAGTTGAGAGGAATGTACATGCTGATGTCTGCTATATACCCAACATCACTTTATGACCAACACTGGATGGGGTCCTATGTGCAACATTGTACGTACCTAACAGTAGCTTCAGACTTTTGTTTACTGGCCAGACGTTTGGGTCAGTCCACAGTGGGCTCCCTCATGTTATGAATATTGCCCCATGTTATGAATACTGCAACATGTGAATAGAAGGACATGTACAGATCTGTTTTTATTGCTTACATTAAAGCTTTCCAAGACTTGTCTCACATAATCTATTTTTGCTCCTGCCAAGCACACTATTCGATGTTCATTATATCTTCTCTGCAAATGTAAGTATCAGTTCCTCTAATAACTGAATCTCCAATTACAAAAATATATTTTCTGACCACATCTGAATAATCTTCAACTTCTAATACAGTAATATCTACTCTAACAATTGTTACAAAGGAAAGGAAAGATCTTTGCCATTAGTCTCATTAACCCCACTGTTTTCACTGCATATTACATTTGCAAGCATACAATTTTCATCCACCTGTCTGTACATCCACAGCTTGAGCCATGTAGTCAACATCTATCTTTCTCTTCTTTTTTCTTATAGTAACATTCTCCAATCCTTCCACATTCAATTTTGATTTCTTCCTTTTCACCTGCTCCTTGCCTCTTTTCCCTACCTTCTCATTTGGAAAAATTATTTCTTCTGTAGGTTTTCTGATAGAAAAATGTTATCATTAGCTGTAATCTGTGTGTTACATACAAATCAATGTCCTTTTTCGTACGCATTCTCTTTACATACATACATATACATACAACGTATGTATTTAGAGACCAGCATTAATGCCCTTCTAGCTTGACAATATACCAAACCACTTATTCCTATAAAAAGTGTCCATGCTGTTCTTAAAAATATCTAAACAAGTACTCAAGTAATTTGGTAGTCTGTTGCATTAGCTACTCTGTCAGAGAACCAATTAGTTCACTTCTCATTCCTACAGAATCTTCTACACAGGTTGTCTGATGATTCTCTAGTAATTTTTGATAATTGTTTCTAAATGCCCTATATACCTGAATAACATCTCCTCAGACATCCATAATAGGCATTGTACAAGTTCAGATATTTTAGTCTTTCATAATAACTTAAATTTCCACATGCATGGATGCCCTTGGTATATTTCCACTGTACTCTTTCAAATTTACTCATGCTTGTTTTCCTATAGGGTTTCCAAATTGTTATGCCATACTCAGGTTTGGGTCTAACATAACTAACACACAATGACTTTATAATTTTTGATTTCCTAGACTTTATAAATCTTTTTATAAAACCTATAGTTCTATAACTATCATTAACTAATTGGTTGATATGATTAGAAAAACTCATAGCTGGATCTACTCAGGTCCTTAAATGAGTCTATAGTTCTATAACTATCATTAACTAATTGGTTGATATGATTAGAAAAACTCATAGCTGGATCTACTCAGGTCCTTAAATGAGTCTATAGTTTCAATCATTGTGTAAATGTTAACCTTTCAATTTATGTCTCCCAAATCTCATATGCTTAGTTTCTGATATATTTACCAGCGTACTATTCTCCTGTGCCCAGTCAAGTTATTTTGCAGACATGCCTCATCTGTAACACATAAAATCAATTTATCCAATTTCATGATGTTTGCATATACACTGTAGAATATCTCAGATGAAAATGTTAGGTTTGAAAGATGCAAGCTAAACAAGTAAGGGCCTAGGACAGAGCCCTGTGGGTCACCCTGACTATAACCAAATATTTTTATCTGTACAAATGCTGTATGAAACTTGCCATGTCCTATTTGTAAGCCATGCAGCTATCCATCTTATCAAGAGTACAATAATACCTAGTTGTACTAATTTACTGATCAGTGCTTTGTGTATGACCCAGTCAATGCTGGAGTTAAATCTATATAAATTACATTACAGCACAATTTTTTATTCATAGCTGTTATATTGTTATAGAGCATCATGTTACAGGTGGTGATAAATATCTTTTCAGCATATGCATGCTGATATATGGCTTCAAGTCCCAACCTATCCAATTCTGGCAATAACTTATCCAGTTTTACCTTCTCCCTTATTCTTCCACAACATGAAAGTAGACTTAAAGGTCTATATGAGTCTGGGTTCATCCTACTTCCCCTTCCCTTAAAGACAGGTTTAATAAACATACGCCCCAATCTTGAAAAATCTCCCCATATTTATATGGCCTAGTGAATAATAGCTATAATGGCACCGTAAGTTCTTGCTGAAGTGTTCTCAGGTCATCGTTACTGATTCCATCTCCTCCCTGTGCTTTGTTTGGATCCAGTTTGCGCAGTTCTTTTTCAATATAATCTAATCTGATTCCAGTATCTGGGGGTTGCCTGGATGTCACTAGGGCAATTTATTATGCCTTTTGTGAAGCCAAACTTTTGCATACGACTTTGTAAATATATCTATAATCTGGTGTCTGACAATAAATGTAAAATCTGCATACAGTTTATCAGTTTGTATGTCTTTACTCCTTCCACATCTTATGCATCTATAAAACGGTTTCATATTATGCTCAATATCCTTATATAACTTTTCTTCAAAGTTTTCTTGATCTTGTTTCACAATATGCTTAATCTGTTTGTCCAGCTTGTTTAATTCAGTCTTCAAAGTTGTAGTTCAATCTCTCTTCCATTTCTTATATTTTTAACTCTCACCTTAATCAGGTATCTTGTCCTTTTGGAAATATATATCCCCCTGACAATGTATACTCAGATCCTGATGTTAAACATTTTTTTTGATTTTTTGCACTCAAACAGTTTCTCTTTCAAAACTTTCCACATTCCATCTCCAGTTTTTCCACTGAACACCTCACTCCAGTTAGTTTTACATAGTGACTGTTTTGTTTCCATATGATCTGTAATTAACCTTCTGGGCATTGGTTTAGACTTCAGTTTGGCAGAATTATCTAGCAACAAATTAACCTTTATAACCTCATGATTAACACACATCAATGGTGGTAAAACTTGACTTGAAATAATAGTAATTTGTTTAGGAGCACTAATAATGTCTTGTATGTTCCGTCCCCTGCTAGAGTTTTTTACAATCCGAAGCAATTGCTGTTCCTGAATATACTTGTAAATAATTTTTTTACTAACGATGTTGAATCAATAGCATTCCAGTCAGTTTCTGGGAAATGTAAGTTCCCAGCTAATATTAATCTTCCCTCCTGTGTTTCATGCAAGAAATGTATGAATTCCTCTAGGTCATCTGCACTTGACTTTAGTGGTCTACACACTCCAACTGTTTTATGTTTCAGGGTTGTCTTTATTGCCACAGTTACACAGTCTATAGTACTGGTGCTATTTTACAAAACTTTATCAGTTTCTTTTTCTCCCTCGTTATTGGTTGTGAACTTCTTCCTTTCTTTCTTTTTTTGTTTCCTTCTAAACACTCTGAATCCTAAGATTGCTGAATACTTCATTAGGAATTCCATAGCTGTCAGAGGCATCGTTTTGCTTCACTACGGTTAAATGATCTTTACAGACAATAGACAAATCATTTCCTAAATGTGTTTTATTTGCTCTTGGCCTGACATTATCTCACCAGTCCAGTCATTAAATATATTTAACAACAGTTCTCCAAGCCGTGCCAATTGCAATCATCATCAGTATGTCTAGATTTGCTTCTAATACTGGTAAGCAAATCACCCAACTTTTGACATGAGTAACACAGTTCATAAGTGTTATCAGGTGTTACCTTTAAATATGAATAGCATTTATTACACCGTACAAGATATTTGTGCTTTATATATACACACACACACACACACACACACACATATATATATATATATATATATATATATATATATATGGTTCTACTTGAAAAAATCAAATTACCATAATATCGAATCATGAAACATTGAGACCATAACATCATGTTTTCTAAACATCATAAGCTTAAAACATCGAGTGCTACAATGTCGAATCAGC